>NC_134484.1:398769355-398987057 GCF_040206685.1 Ascaphus truei | reverse complement strand
CAATTTGGCCAACTGAAACGAAAATGTTAGTACTAAGGAAATGTCACTGTAAAAAATAGGATAAAAAGCACAGGGCAACACATTTCCTCTGGGAAAAAAAAGAATCCTATTTACTTAATGTCTGTATACAGCATGCAACAAACATATATATAATATATACATATATATAAATGTATATTTATTATTATTATTATTTTTTAACACCCCATTTGGTTGAGCAGGATGGGAACGAGGGGGTACCTGGAGCTAAAACACATTCATTCCACCTCCGGGAACCCCCTGGCTCTTGAGATACTTACGCCTTGAAGTTCCCTTTCAGCAAAAACAACATGGTGGTTTAAATCTGTCGCATTACACAGGCCAAAAGGGAAGCCACAGCATCATCCATTGCGGATTTCTATTGGTCCGCATGACGCAGGGGATTTAATTACCAGGAAGTACCAGCACTACTTTTACTGGTACAATATGTATCTCAGGAATCTGGGGGTACGAAGCCGAAAATAATGTGATTTAGCTCCGAGGACTCCCTGGTTCCCATTCTAATTTAATAAGTCACAGAAAATCTAAGCCAGGGGTGGCCAACGCCAGTCCTCAAAGGCCACCAACAGGTCAGGTTTTAAGGATATCCCTGCTTCAGCACACATGGCTCAATTGTTGACTGAGCCACTGATTGAGAGACCTGTGCTGAAGCATGGCTATCCCTAATATCTGGCCTGTTCGTGGCCCTTTAGGACAAGAGTTGTCCACTCCTGATCTAAACACTCATAAAATATCCCTCTTGTTTTTCCATATAGCTCTCCACAAATAGAAACACAGCACCCAAACCTTAATTTCTATGTGAAGAGACATCACAGCACCCATGTTAAAAGTTTGACAAATTCAGTCAGCAAACTCCAACCAGAAAGTTGGTATTTTAGTACTATGTCAGGACATCACTATGCTGTAGAAATAGTTCTAAATAGGGAATCTCTGAGGAGTGCAGTTAAACTATTGGATCTCAGTTTACAGGCAGACAGGCAGAGAATGATGCACAGGGTAAGAACGAATAGAACATTCTACTGTCGTCTTCCTCAATTCAAATGAAAGATGTAGCAAAGTGGTGGCAGCTTATACAAATGTATTTCATTTAGATTTATATGAGATTTATTTTTTTGCTGAGGAAGCAAGTTAATGGAGGCTTTCAATTGCCAGAAGAAAGCAGTCGATTCTGTAATATTTGTACAGTACTCACTCACTAGATGTGCATTTTTGGGAGGCACTTCCAGCAATAAACAATAATTGTCCTTCTCTGCACACAGATTTACATGACATTGTGTCATTAGTTCATGCACATTATGAAAGCTTACCTTTGTATAGGATATCCCCTCACAGGTTATGATTTATTTTAAAGGACATACTTGTGCATTTTCATGAATTTAGTTGTACACCCCTCACATGTCTCTTCTTCAGGTACATTTTTGGTACAGCATATCTGAAGAAGAGTAATGTAGTTCTGTATTTCATATAAGAGCATGTTCATATTATTATTATTATTATTATTATTAGTTGAGCTCACTCATACATCAATTAAAATAATATTTCAGAAAATGAAAGCCTTTTGGCTGCAATTGCAGTCCCTGTTCCCTTTCACTCTCTTTAAATATGTACCAATGAGGAGCTATGCTTGCTTCTGTTTCCCTATAAAAGCATTGATGAAATGAGGGGGAAAAAACACTCCTGTTGAAACTTTTAGCAAATATCTACAAAGTATCACCGTGCCAGAAATGTTCACACATCCCCTCTTTATATTTCACTACTGCCTCACTTGGTCCTCTTGTACCTATCACATCACTACGACCCTCAAATGCCACTTACTGTAGGCTAATGTGACAGCGACTCTCAAATTATTCAAATCCCTGTGTCACTCAGCTGTTTCATGTAGGGTTTTTTTGTGTCACTCAGGAACATTGAGTCACTCAGCAACCCTTTGTCACTTCGCTTCCGTTGTCACTTAGCCCTCCGGTTTCAATTATCCTCCCTTGTGATTCAATGCCCATGCCACTCATCCAATTATATGTCCTCCACAGCTCTCTATGTATTTTTAAGCCACCGGTGTCATTCAAATTCCTCTGTCATTCCCCAAAATATCGCTCGACTCCATCAGCTAACAGAGTCAGAATAAAGATATAGGAATAAAAAAAACTATAAGCGACTCCATACAACAAGAGCATGTGAAACCATGCTCAGATCCCTATGAAGACTGCATGTATGCGTTATGTTTGCTGAACCAGAATTTAGAACAATCACTGAGTCCATCATTGTTGTTTGAGCTGTGCAAAACTTTAGAATGAGGTTGCAAACCATGCAAAATGTGCCCTTTTTGACGTGAAAAAAGCTGCGTCTGAGTCAGCGTTCGCAAGCGATTCCCCAAACATTTAGTGGGCATTTCAATTTGGTTTAATATGCTATTTAGCTAAACTCTCAAAAATTAGTAGATTCACTTCATGCTGAAACCATAAATAGCACTATGTTTTGCTCTCTGTCTGTGATATTTTGCTGAAAACGTACTTATTTAAATAAGTGACGATAGTGAGCCTCTTCATAGTCTACATTTTATTTCGATGTAAAAATATCTATCATTGTAAACAAGCCGGCATACAGTAAGTGACACACAATACTGGAACAGCATTTGTTGATCATTTTGTAACATTCTTAATGACTTAATAGTTTTCCTTATTTTTATAGAGTATCAAGACACAGAAATACACATAGACGGTAATGTGAATGTGCTGCGGGAGTTGAATGTTTTTTTAGGGGAATATCTTTGAAAAGATGCACTTCCAACTTCTTCTGGCCTCTTCTGGCTATTCATCAATAATGTGTGGAATATCGTACACAAATTGTGTAACGCAATTATAGTACGAGAGCCAGTACAGGGAATACATCTTTTCTTTTTTTACCTTTGGGAGACAAGAATGATATGGCCTTTGGGAAGGCAAGCACTTTATATTTAATTTACCCATATTTCTTTTCCTTTGTTTCATATAGTAAATTGATTCTTTGCTGAACATTGTTAGCAGAGAAATGCTCATAGCCAATTAGCTAAGCATATACATCCATAATTTCTTAGACTAACGTGGGCATATATTGTGTCAGGCCCTAAAGCTTTAAAGTGGTCTAATCCCACCAAAGTGACCTATCTTAAAAGTGTGCTCAAGGTGATGTTCTTTAATCTTCACTTCCAGAGATGCTAGGAACATATATCAAACTGGGTAAGGCTAAGGCCCCGCTCCCAGAGTCAGCGCGCCCGCACTGCATACAGGCGGGGCGCTGACATACACAGACCGCGATATGCGGTCTGTAGGGAGCGGGAGGTGGGCAGGAGTGGGAGGTGTGAGCGGGAGGGGGGGCGTGGCTTGAGCGGAGGGACCCGCTACTCTCCCCCCCCCTCCCTCCACGGACTCGGGCTGGAGCTGCTGATTGAAGGTAACCAATACACACACGCAGGCACACACACACAGACAGACGACAGAGGCAGGCACTCACGCACTCAGGCACACACATACACACACACACACACACACACACACACACACACACACAGACAGAGTCAGGCACTCAGGCACACACATACACACAGACAGGCACGCACGCACTCAGACACACACACAGACAGGCACTCACGCTGCTGTCACTCCACACTCCTTCCCGCTCCCCAAAGCCTCTCCTCCTCCCGAAGCCTCCCCTCCCCATTGGCTTACAGCCACACCACGTGACACGTCAACGTTAGGGAACACCATTTTCTTGTGTCCCAGAGCGGCAGACGCGCCACAGCGTGTAGTGCGCTGTGCCGCCAGGGGGGACCGGGACCGGCTCGGGAGGATTCCCTTGCTGGTGGGGAACTCGCGTGTGGCCGCCTGCGCCAACGAGCGCAGCGGGACCGAGGCCTAAGGCAGGTGTTTTTTCCCTTTAAGGTATCCCAGCTAACAATAAGATGAAGCAGTGGCAAAACATAATTACATTTTTTGAAGTCCAGTAAAAATCCAGTATTTTAATGGGAATTGTAATTATACAGTTCTTTAATGCATTATACGAAACCAACCCTTCTGAAGGGCAGGCAACACAATGCTGAATGGAATGAGAGTGTCCTGCGCTTCGGTGGTTGGTCTCAGCACCCGTGGGTGTCAATGGAGTCACTAAGGGATAGAGAGTGAGGGTGCAATTGGGGACCTCTGCAGTAACCAGAGTTGGAGGGGAAAACCCTTACCTATATAAATACTCCGGTCTGGGTCCTGCTCTCCTCTGCTCTCTTGTATCCCGCGTGCAGCCTTCTAAAGAGATGAGTAGAAAGAAAGAATATCTGGCGCCACTGTACGTGACAAACATCCAGGCTACTTCTGGGTAGATTGAAGAAACTTTATTGGCACATTACACACACAAGGCTACACCACGATCTCCCCCTCAACGCGTTTCACGCTATGGAACAGCACTTCTCTTGGAGTGGGGAGACGTGGTCTGAGCCTGTACATTTGAATAAAAAAGCCCGTGAAAAACGGCCTCATTGTTAACCCCTTCATATCCATGTCCTTTAGAAGACAAACAGCAATAATAATTAATTTATAGTATAAACTTGTTGTTTACATAGAGAATCCACAGATCACTAAATACTGTAATGAACAACGTCCCTATTGATTAAGCTGTTGCAAGGTGCTATGATAACTGGGGTATATAAATACCTGATTACAACATTAACATGAGTGCTGACAACTTTAGCCTCTAAGAAATATAACATAGAACCTAAGCATAGTTAAACCCTGTAGAGGGTAACTATGTCAACTCAACCTCAATTACATATCATATTGAGAATAAAGAGACTAAGGAACTAGATCGTAATATATAATGTAAATATATATATTTTTGCATGAAAAAGTTGTCATTCCCGCCCTCTCATCGGGGGTATCCCAAGGGGACAGTTCCTGCGTTTACGTTTCGTTTGGAGGACTTTGTTCATAAGGCGGATGAGATGAGGGGAAGATTTCTGTCAAGGGGCTATGCTAAAACGGATCTCGATCAAGCCTTTGATCTAGCTCTCAATACAGAGAGAGATTCTTTAATCAATATGGATAAGAGCCAATCCAGACAAGTTTGTCCTACCGTGAGTACCGAGCGCTCTACTTTATCACTGGATACAGTGAGCAAGCCAGTGCAATCAAATCCATAATTTGGAAACATTGGGGTACATTATCTTTAGACCCCTTGATTCATAAAATGGTTTGCACTGGCCCTCGCGTTGTTTTCCGTAAAGCGGCCACATTAGGAAATTCCTTATCACCTAGTATGCTACAGCCCAATAAGCCAATGAAGAATATGTTATCCCTGTTTCCTAAATTACTAGGTTCATACAAATGTGGTCGATGTTAGATATGTCCAAATATGAGTAAATCTACCCATTTCTCCAACCGTGATGAGACACGCAGATTTAAGATCAGATCATTCATTTCCTGCCAGACAGACTTCGTTGTTTATTTATTGATATGCAAGTGCAGCAAACAATATGTTGGCCTCACCAGTAGAGTCCTCAAGATTCACATCTTAGAGCACCTGAGGCTGATACGTAATCAAGATATGCTGCACCCAGTATCAATACATTTCAACACCTGTCCATTGGGTTCAGCGGGTTCTCTTCAGTGTATAGCTCTTGAGCATATTCCATTACCTCCACGTGGAGGAGATAGGATTAAAATCTTGCATCAGCGAGAAGCTCACTGGATCTTTGTACTGAATACACTGCAACCCAATGGACTTAATGTAGAATGGGATCTGCGTTGTTTCTTATAATATCATGTGTATCATTTTATATTGTAATTAACGTGCTGTATTCATGCATTATATTTTTTCTCTATTGTTTTGTAGTTTTATTGTAATATATGTCCTCTGTCCCTGTTTTTCTTTTCCTCCCCTTTTTTCCCCCCTTCCTTTCCCCCCTTCCCTTCCCCCCTCCCTCCTCCCTCCTCCCCCCTCCCTCCTCCCTTTGCTACTTTCTTTGATGTAATATATTATGATCTAGTTCCTTAGTCTCTTTATTCTCAATATGATATGTAATTGAGGTTGAGTTGACATAGTTACCCTCTAACAGGTGTAGCCAGGTCCCCCAGGCTCGCCCTATCTCCAATTACTGGGAGAATAGGGAAGGTTGCAGCGAGTGTAGGGAGTGCTCTGGTGCACCGGAGGCACCGCAGTGACCCGAGCGATAGGGCGCCGCCATGTTGGATATTCGCGCACGCGCGGTGAGCCCGTGGAGGTGGTGATGGAGTGAAGGACGCGCATGTGCAGCAAGGGGTCACAAGATCCCGCAAAACAGGAGACAATCCGATAGGGTGCAGCGCACGGGACTATGAGTCCCAGGACCCTTAGCGAGACCAGGTGACGCCAGGGAGCCAATAGGGCGGCGGTTTTCGCGGGAGGAAGAGTTAGGAGGTTGCGCAGGGGAGCACGATAGCAGAGCCGAGCCGGAGGAGGAAGGACAAGGAGCTCTGCATGTAGGGAGGCAAGTAGCCCCTACACTAGGCCACATACCTCCAGCCCAGTTAGTCCCTGAGTCACCGTGAGTGAAGCTGATGTATGGAAGGCCCTAAGATAGGAACCCTCCCTTAGTATCAGTAGGAGAGTTGTCAGACCCAGAGACTGTCGCGGTACCATACAGAGGTTTGGGCTCAGACCTTTGCGGGCCAGCAGCAGCCGACCGGATGGGATCGCCCCGGAAGGTATTCCTGGAGTGCCTTCATCGTCGGATCCTTTGCGAAGTCCCTTGACAGGCCCGAGCACTGGAGCGCTCGGCAGGTAACATCTACAAGTGAACCAACTATAACTTCAGAACATAGTGGCTGCGCAGTCACACACACATACTTCACTTTGGGGGGTGGGATTGTGGTGTGGGGTATTGGACACGGTGGGGGTACACGGTGAAGGGGTCGCGTCCTGCGAGACGCCGTATATAGTATCTCCTATACAGAGGGACACCTGTTTATGACATGCAAAGTTATGGTTGCTATTAGTAAAGTTATTGGTTGTTTTATATGCTGTGTGCGTGGTATGGTATTATTGTCCTGTGAGGAACAACTTCCACTATGCTGGGAGCCATCACAGGTGGAGGCGCTGCACTTGGTAAAAGGTTATTTGCATCACATGTGTTGCCCCAGGCTCTTCGTGGCGGAGGCTTAGGCCCTGCGAGCCAACAGGTTGAACAGCATTGGTAGCGCACTGTATTCATTAGGAAACAGGGCTACACAGGGTTTAACTATGCTTAGGTTCTATGTTATATTTCTTAGAGGTTAAAGTTGTCAGCACTCATGTTAATGTTGTAATTAGGTTTTTATACACCCCAGTTATCATAGCACCTTGCAACAGCTTAATCAATAGGGACGTTGTTCATTATGTATCTGTGGATCCTCTATGTAAACAACAAGTTTATACTATAAATTAATTATTATTGCTGTTAGTCTTCTAAAGGACATGGATATGAAGGGGTTAACAACGAGGCCGTTTTTTGCGGGCTTTTTTATTCAAATATACAGGCTCAGACCACGTCTCCCTACTCCAAGACGAAGCGCTGTTCCATAGCGTGAAACGCGTTGAGGGGGAGATCGTGGTGTAGCCTTGTGTGTGTAATGTGCCAATAAAGTTTCTTCAATCTACCCGGAAGTAGCCTGGTTGTTTGTCACGTACAGTGGCGCCAGATATTCTTTCTTTCCAGGCAACACAATGACCCACTTAATTCAGGTATCAAAAAAAATTAAATAATTAAAAAAAAAAACCTTTTCACCACAAAAAGAAAATGAATTGTGCACCGTGGACGGCTGCTTCAAAGGGTTGTTCCATATCCAAACTGCCCAGTGGGAGCAGGCGCTGGGTTAGACATCTAATGGCGCTAGTGATGTGGGTATCACGGTGTAGTAAATAAGACTTGAAGATAAAACATTATAATTCATATTCATATAGATAGCCATGCAAAACTTAAGCCATGAGACATCATCCGAAGCACATATTGTGGAATCGTATCATGTCCTATAATAAGACATCTTACAGACTTTTAGTAAATACATTTGTAACATAAGACATCCAATAAAATGTGGTCTGTGCCGCCTTTTAGCAAATCTGCTCCATTGTGTTCTAAGGTGAAAGATAGGGGTGCTTAAGGGGTTAAAAAAAAGGCTGAGTTCAAGAAAAAAATCTTAAAGCTAGTATCAAAAAGTGCAGCTGGTCAGTGGGAGTTAGTACTGCTAAAGGGACTGACCTGATCCCTAAATGAGCATATAAGGATAGAAACATTTTTTTAATAAAAATGAACCAACACTCCAAATATAGTAAATAACAAAATTAACGTATTACTCGAAACGTTGGCTATTCTTTATGTAAGTACTGTAATACATTTATGTTGCTATTTACTGCATTGTCTTCTGTGTACTATATGTTTATACAGTACATGTTACATACTGTATATACCATAGATTTATTTATAAGACTTGGCGGAGTTTTGTATCGCCCAGATTGTTTCCAAATTACAGTAATGCCCTGTAGCCTGACAATTATTCAATATTTGAGTGTCTGCATCAAAGCTAATACACAAATATACCTTTTTACATTTGACACAAGTCAGGACAGTCACGGTTAACGCCAGTTCAGAATAAGGCATTTTAAATGATACTACCAAAAGGGAGAAAAATGATGCAAAAACACATACAGTGTTACTGTATATACTATTACCATATGTGCACCTGTGACTCTTTCTCCTCTCCATGCTTCACACAAACACTCCACAGATGGCTGGGTGACACAAACGTTGCTTAAGAAAACAACAATAATAAAAAGAACTGTGACATTGATATTTTTGTAAGGTTCTGCATGACATATGATGCATTTAATGGTTTCTTTCTTTTGGGTGGGCGAGGAGGAAACTATGCTAAACTGAGCAGCTTGATTTATAACCTTACTAGCTATAAAAAGGATGTGTTTACGCCACACATACACACACAACACAAAGTGTGTTTGTGCCACAATCTCGAGCAAATAAAGCAGATAGCATCCTTTTATCAATAATAATACTCCTCAAAATAGGTACTTTCCCCTCAACTAATGGGAAGTCAAATACCTACTAGCAAATAATGCCTACATAACACTGTAGGGTAGGAGTGGCCAACTGTAGTCCTCAAGGGCATCAACAGGTCAGGTTTTAAGGATATCACTGTTTCAGCACAGGTGGCTCAGTCAACCACCTGTTGGTGGCCCTTGAGGACTGGAGTTGGCGACCCCTGGTTAAGGGACTTTACCAATGCTGTAAAATGGCTGCCAGATGAAGCCATTTTAAACATCATCATACTTTCGATGTGTGTTTATATCTGCAACATTAAATACAAATATTGGTCAAGGGTTACACAAATGTTCATTGGTATTGTGTTTTTTGTGTTGCTGTTGCCAGCTCAGAAGAAATATATTTCACCACTTTTAATATAAATACACAAGTTCAACACTGAAGTACTTCAGCATATATTTTTTGTACAAATTGTCTTTGCTTTTTATCCTTTCATCCTGATCAAATACTTTTGTTTTGATGCCTTCTGGTTGTTCTCTTTATTGGAGAAATATTGATGTATGCACATTTTTAGGAATATGCTCTTAGAACATTGGAACAATCTGACTGGAATGATACCATCATAAAGTGCAGAAGAGCTAAGCTTATATTTATAGTCTCTTCAAAGTTCAGATCTACAGCATTGTAAATCACAAGTAAACTAATGTTAGAATATACTGTAGTGTTATTAACCTTGCATAGTGCGGACCGTTTCATGTTAAAAAAAAAAAGTCGGCCCCTGCAGTCTGGGCCTTAAAGTATCTTAGAAAAGCCAGACCGGCAGCAGCAAGAATAGCAGTGGAAGAGTCTGGCCCAAAAGGCCCAGAGCCAGTTAGCGCAGACGCAATGCTGACTTGGCTCGCCAGGTACATCAATAGATCTGATACAGAAAAAAGGAGATAATTTTCATAGCACTAATCTAGAGATACATATCCACCTAATAAGTGAAAAAGGTATTTATACAATTTACTCTATAATATATAATATTAACCACCAAATATACTAATAATAAAATACTTAAAATTCATTTGTGAATATAAATAATTACAAACAAAGTGATATATAAACAAATAACAATATCAACAATCAATGCTAAATGCAATAGCAATCCATCCCACAAGATCATTAAACTGGCAACAAATCTTTGAAAATACTAATGTTGCAGCACTCTATATTTATTTATTTATAAAATGTTTTACCAGGAAGTAATACATTGAGCGTTACCTCTCGTTTTCAAGTATGTCCTGGGCACAGAGTTACGACAAATAATACATGGATACAAATACAGTTACATAAATGATCATGGTATACATTATATACAAGACATTGCTATATTGGCTTCCAGCAGAGCAAATGTCCAAAGCAGAAAAAGTCTCAAAGAATACACTACTCTATAGTGGGACAAATAGACGAACAGACCAAACAAGGACAAGCACACAAACAACAGACAATAGATGACAAAAATAGAAAATAGGAGAGAAGAATGTGAGAAAAATAGTGGAGAAAAAAAGAGAGACAAAATATTGTAGTAGGTCAATGCAAGAGAGATACATTATCAGAATAAAGTCTCACTCACAGACTAGAGTATTAGGCATAGTGTTGTGTGTCCATGTCTCTAGCATTATGTCCGCTGACTCCGTCCCTGTAACGCGTAGCTCAGCACAAACGAAGCGCGAGGCAGGGAATTGAGATACACTGACCCACAGCCATGCGGCGCGCCTAGAGTATAGAGTAGTCGTTCAGGCCAGGTCAGGATTATAGATATTAGAGTAGTTGAGGTACTTGCCAGGTTCAGGAGTGGAGAGTTGCGGATGGTCGGGGTACTTAGCCAGGTTCAGGATTGGAGAGTATCGGATGGTCGGGGTACGTAGCCAGGTGCAGGATAGGAGATGGTCGGATCGTAGGAGTACTTCAGCCAAGGTCAGGACTGGAACCAGGAGAGAGGTCAACAAGCCGGATCAGGAATAGAGAGAGTCGGAGTTCAAGCTACTAGCAGGGCTCAGGCAACGAGAGGTTAACAGCAACAAGATCAGGCAAGGCAAGGTTCAGGAACTAGAAGTGGCAAGGCACGGCGTCACAACGACTATGCTCAGCAAAGGTAAGCTGTAAGTGAAGGGTATATAAAGAAGGAGGCTCCAATAGCAAGCAGGGGAGTAACCAGGAAGTGAAACCTAATAGGCAGGTGTGCCCGATGATGCAGCCTGATCAGGTAGGAGGTTGCTTGCAGCCCGCGCGTGTCACAGACTTCAGAGGGCAGGGTTTAGAGAGAGTGTTACTCCCACGCCAGTTCTGCGAGACGTCAAAGCGGGGGCAGAGCCTAGAGCCCGCGTCACTGCCACGCTGGTTCTGTTGATCAACAGAGTGGGGGCGGAGTTTACCACGCGCATCAGCGGGAAGGCTGGATGAGCGCCCGCGTCGTACACCCAGGCGAGGGGCAGGATCAGGATCCGCAGATGCCGGAGCAGACTGCGCAAGGTCTGCGCACGCGCGTCACAGGACCAACAGGATGCGCATCTTGAGTGTCTGTCACCGGAGGGCCAGTAAGGTGAGGAGATGGTCCTTGAACGCCGGGATGGCGAATCCTCACAGTCCCATCCAACAGAGCTCAGTGCTACGCCAACCAAACTACCAACTACTATAGAGTAGCACATTCTTTAGGACTTTTTCTACCTCATTAGATCTACCGCCTTAAGGATTCTAAGGGTTTTAAGTTTGATTTTTGTATTCCGTTAGGAGGGGGGATCGGGGGGAGAAAAGGTTGCAGTATTCAGTTGTAACTTATGGTCAGCAGTAGTCTATAGACTGGTAGTGCAGCCAAAAATCCAAAAAGAGTTGAGTTTGGGCCAGATAGTGGGCCCTTTTGTGCTGCCTCCATTGAAAGACCTTTGAGTACCCCCGTTAGGTGTAGTTTCAAAAAAGGAGCCAGGAGTGTTTAAGTTTATATACCTTTTTTGCTTTCCTCAAGACAGTTCTGTTAATTATGGAATCCCAGAACATTTTATGAAAGTGTGATACCCCTCGTTTGATGATGCTAAAGCAGTGTTTGGTGCTGTGGACCAGGGGCCCTTATGGCAAAAGCCAATGTAGTATGCATTTAGCCTGCTGTCAGTTCACCTAGAATCTTTTTATCTGTTGGGTTGTTCCTTTGAGGGTAACTTTTATGTTGATCATTGCCTGCCTATGGCCTGCTCAAACTCCGTTCATACTTCAAATGTTTTAGTTATTTTCTAGAGTGGGTAGTAAAATATGAATCAGGTCTTGATGGTGCTGATGATTTTTTCTTTGTTGGTACCAGCAGCGGTGAAGCATGTGTGTACTTACTGCAAATAATCGGTAACGACGCTCGTCTCAAGCAGGAAGCGGCCCCGCAGGGCTGAGGTAGGAAGGTGAAAGAACATACCTGGGCCGAGGGACAGAGTCCTGATTGAGTAGTGCATCATAAGCTGAAGGTCAGGGCTGGCAGCAGAGTTATGTAGTCGATGTGGATGCAGAGGTCGAGACAGACTGAAGACAAGGATAGTCGAGGTACGTGCAGTGGTCGCGGTGGGCTCAAGACAAGGAGGTACGTGAGCCGGGTCAGGTAACGTGGAAGACAATAGGTATAAGCGCTTTGCATGAACTCTGCATGAACTGGAACTTTGCTCAGCAAGTTCCTACTCAGAGGGCTGTCCTTTTAAAGGAAGTTGCCAGAGATAAAGATGGACGATTCGACCACAGAGTGAAAGCAAGAGCAAAATCCCGAACCGAAACCTTCAAACCCAGAAAGGATTTTTCCAAGCCTCATATAATCAAGACATTGAGTGGCATATCCGGGTTCCGCTGGCGACGGATAAGACGGAGGGCCCTCTTACACTGATCACTACTTGTGCATTTAATTAGGTTCAGTAAAAATGTCCTATTGTCTCTCTTCTGCGAAGCTCGACTGGCTACGGGCACTAATACCATAGCAACAGTGCTAAAGTTAAAAAAAAGTGATGGTTCAAACGCTTCAATCTCTGCTGGGCCACTTGTCTCTGCTTTGCTGATTTTCTGCATGGGCAGGGCTTATTCTAGGCAGCTAGACATGGTGCTAGTAGAGCAAATCCCTTTGTGCACATACAAAAGGACCTCAAGGAGGATTTAAGAATATGGGAGAAGTTCTTGGTGCGGTATAGCGGTAGATAAATGTAACTATGAGACAATTTTTTATAGAGAATTGCAACTTTTCACTGATGCTGCCTGTGGTATAGGGTTCAATGTTTTCCTGCCAGGCTGATGGTGTTCAGATCAGTGGCCTGAGGAGTGGCATGATTCCTCCCTTATTAAAAAAGTGGTATTTTTAAAACTGGTGATGGTGGTGATAGCTATCAAAATGTGGGTGATCTGTTGCAGAATAGACATATTATTCGGTGTAGTCGTGGTAGTTAATTCTCTTACAGCTAACTACCCTCCCGTGGTGTTTCTGTTAAAGCAATTTGTCCTGTTCAGCCTATGTTTTAATATTAGTTTTAAGGCCGTGCATATAAAGAGGTGCAAAAATCTAATACCAGATTCTCTGTTAATTTAAGTCTCGCATTTTCAGGAGGTTGGCACCAAATGCCGCTGAGGTCGCAACAAGGTGTTCACCAGATGTGTGGAACATGTTGATGGCAGAACATGTTGATGGCAGGGACCTACTGGCAGAATCTTTTGCTCCTGGTCAGTTATTGCAGAGTCTGTAAGGAGTGGCAGACATGTGTCATGGGGTTCGGACCACCTGGGTCCTCACAGATGGGCACATGCTTGCTTCATTGATGTTAAATAAATATGTGCAGCTGGTTGCGGTCAGTTCAGTCATTTTTTAACACAAATAGCAAACTATTACGGGGCCTTCAGGGTTGGGTAACTTGTCTCCCTGGCAAACTTGTGCCATGGAGGTTTGTTATTTGGGGATGTGGAATGGGGCAATAATTCTGTTAAAATCATACTGAGGAAAACATTACAAAAATGACGGGTTATTGCCCTAGGCCCTGTATCTCAGAGTGATATCTGTCCAGTGTGTTTACTGTCAGCAAACCACGCAATAAGGCCAATTTCAGAGAGTGCTTATTTGATCCATCAGTCAGGGATTTAACTGTCCCATTCCAATTCTGCCGGTACACCGTCTACCGGTGTACTACTATCTGCCTTAGACAAAATGCTTGAATTGGGCAGGCATCGAACCTACAGTAAAGGTTCCGGCACACATAGTTTTGCATTGGGGCAGTGACAGAGGAAATACATTTGGGCATGAACAGTGAAGATGTGGAGCATATAGATGCCTGGTGTTCTGATAGATACAAATTGTATGTACGCCCGGTGCAGGTGGGCTACGCTTTAAGGATTTAGGTTAAATGTTGATTTCTTTAGTATCTAGGACTAAGCAGATCTGGATCATGGGGGATTCACTGGTCTTCTGGGGTGGCTGAATGTTGCCAGAACTGTTGAGGCAGAAGTAGTTACGTTGCTTGCCAGATGTATTGATAATACATGCGGGTGGCAATGACCTAGGCTATTAGCGATCAGTTGAGTTAGTTCGTGAAGTAAAAAAGAATGTGGTGATCATTTTAGTAGCGTTTCCCAATGCCTACCTAATATGGGCAGAAATTATTTTGCGTTTGGACTGGCATATAGCCATGGTTTTCGGGGCAATTGAAAGGTGAAGGAACAGGAACAAGAAACTGATGGTTACATTTACAAAGGATCTAAGAGGAAACTCGATAAGGCACTCAGAGTTACAGGAGGCTATATCGATATTGGAAACAATATATTTAATATGGGCCGTCAGGAGCCAGTAGAGAAGGCAGTTGCGATAGTGGGGCCTATGATAGTTTAGGGGAAAATGTCCTTGGAAGTGGGTGGGGGTTAAACTGTCAGTCTGGGAGAGCCCAAAAGGTGTAAGGCACCCTCATTGGGGCTGGTGAATAATTCTGCTATCCCTTATATGGGCTCTAAACTACAGGTGGGCTACCTGTCAGGGGATTGTGATGGTAGGGGCAATGTGGTTTACATATTAAAGGTTAAGCCCAGCCATTGCCCCACCCATCTAGATGGATACACAGGATTCCTCCATCTTATTTTGGTTAAAATGACCAAAATGTACTGTAAAATGTATATGTAACCCTTTATTGAATGTAAAATGTAATGCATGTGTTTCTATGTCTCCTTTGTGTGTCATACTGGTAATTAACTTACCCAGCCTGCACACAAAGGAATCCGGGTTTGCGTTAAACACTGGGGGGGAGGGGAGAGGTGCAGTGCTTGGGAACATTGCGAGAGTGGGGATTGACGGCACTCAAGTCTGAGAGATGTTGCCTCGAAGAGTGGAGCCCTTGTTCACTCCAGACACCAAGGCGCCTATCTCTGCAGGAGATATCCGGCTGGCCAGGGGAATTGTGGCTGGATATGTGCCCCATAGGTGCTGACCGCTCTGTTCCCATTGACCGGTTTGAAATCCCTGTTCTCCTTAACCCCACCGCTTTGGGCTATCCTAGACACACAGTCAGCGCCCCAGGTCTGGATTGGTCCATCACTGGTGAGCCCACATTCTATAATTAGCCAGCGCCTAGCATCCATGCTGTGATTGGTCTGGCACCCCGTCCTCTGTGTTTTTCTATGGAGACTGGCAAAGTATGTAAAGGGTTCTCAACCTGAGCTCCACACTCATGCCTGGAGTTAGTGTGTAAGCTAACAAAGGGGTGTGCTCCAAGGCTGCACTGGAGACACCCCAAAATGGGGCTTGGTGCTGATCCGAGCTGAATATTTGAAAGTACTATTCTCCAAATAGCATCCCTAGGTCAGGAGTGACCGGAACCCATTCGGACGTGGAAGTACTACTGGGTAAGCCTAGCAAAGCGGCTCCCAGCACCTAGCTAGCTAGGATTCCCACCCATAATCCCTATTTTCATAAGCGTAAGCTTTTTTTTCATGTATTCTGTTGTGCCTGGTCGAAATAAACTTATTTTATTTAACTCCTTCGTTCTGTCTGATGCTTGATCCCAGTGAATTGTCCTGGTCTCCTGTGACAGGGGCTGTGAAGAGTTTCTAAATCTAATAGGATAAAATAAATGTGTGGCCTTGTTGTTCCCCACATTAAGAATCTGTCATTATTAGTTTGGGGTATAGTGGGCTCTTTACGCTCCAAGAATGATAGTCCCACTTAGACACGAATCCTAATTAGTTACTTCCTTCTAAAGTACTTCCCCTTAGGCCATAGCATCAGAAAGATTGCTTGTAAACAACTGTAAGATGAAGTACATGTAAGATTTTGACTTGAAGAATTTGCTTGAATACTAGATAAGATCTTTATTGCAGGATGTAATAATTACACAAAGAATTCAAAGGCCTGCATTTTTCATGCTGTTGCAGCGGATATGAACGTAATGTTTTGGTGGGATTTATGAAAAAGTGTTTCTTTACTTTTAGGCTGTGGAAGAAGGACCATTATATTAGGTTTCTCATTTACAATCTACACCAATGTAGCATTCTTCATTGTCCCTCTAGTGAGTTCTGATGGGATACGATGCAATATTCTGCACTATCACTGCCATGAAGCCCTATGATATTATGAGTAACTACGGGATATGCTGTTATCATTAGGAACAATGTCATGCGTGATATCTGTAACATTACAGATTTACATATTAAGATTTTATTCATTTAATTTAGGTGTTAGGAATATTTGATTAAATTTCTGACTATTTATCCATTTCAAACTACAATGTTAGTCTAGTGTTTAGCATCTAGAACTTCTGAAAGTTAATTTAAACATATATATTCAGGGCCACCAACAGGGGGTGTGTGCCGGGGTTGGCATCCCGGGCCTGGTGAGTCAGGGGGCCTGGCCATCCGGGCACCCTGCGCAGCCATGCCTGTTTAATTTTTTTAAAAAAGTGTCCGGAAAAAAAAATGCTGACGATTCCAGTGTGCATGCGCAGAGCAGAGGTCTCGGTGCGCATGCGGAGGGAAAGCAGGGTGTCCGGCCTGCTGCCTGTGAGCCTGCTCCCCCCGCTCCCAATGTGGGATGGAGGGGAAGCGCAGTGGCGAGCCCTGCACCCGCCAACCCAGCTCCTCCTGCACCCGCCATCCCAGCTCTCCCCATGACCACCAACCCAGCTCCCAGTGTGACCGCCAACTCAGATCCCCCCGCGCCCACCAACCCAGTTTCCCCCACGCAAGCCTCCTGCCCTGGGCAGCAGCCGTGGGGACCAGGGGCCTTTAATTCTCCTGTGGGAATTAGCTTACCAGTCTCACCCACCTCATCCTACTACTCACGCCCCCACCCCAGTCTAACTCCCATGCCCCCCCTCCCAAGCCTACCCACCCCCTTGAGACTACCTCCCGCCCCAGGCAGCAGTCATGGGAACGGGGGAAGCCTCTGGTGGGCATGGAAGCAGGAAGCAACACCTACCTGGTCAAGTTCAGTTACCCACCCAGGCAGTAACTCAACCACCCAGGCAGTCACTCAAAGGCAGTCACTCAGTCACCCACCAAGGCTGTCACTCACCCACACAGGCAGTCACTCAGTTTCCCACCCAAGCAGTCACTCAATCACTCACCCAACCCAGGCAGTTACTCACCCACCCAGGCAGTTACTCACTCACCCACCCACCCAGGCAGTCAGTCACCCAGCCACTCATGCAGTCAGTCAAGGCAGTCAGTCACCCACCCAGGCAGTCAGTCACCCACCAAGGCATTCAAGGCAGTCAGTCACCCACCCAGGCAGTCAATTAGTCACCCACCCAGGCAGTCAGTCACCCACCCATACTTACCCCCCCCCCCCAGGCCCATACTTAACCCCCCAGGCCCATACTTAGCCCCCCAGGCCCAACCTGAATCCCCCACAGGCCTTTTGTCACATTGGATGTAGCATTGGGTATCTTTGTATTTTGTTGAAAATATTAAAATAAACAGCATTGTAATTTTTTTTTCCGTATTACAATAAGAAGAAAACAGTTAAGTAAAAGTTGTGCGTAAATTTTTTTTTTCCGTGGTAGGTGCGCTATGGGTTTGGGGGGTGGTGGGGGCTGCCCCTTTCATTTGTCCTGGGCCCCATTATTTCTGCTGGCGGCTCTGTATACAGTGGTGTGAAAAAGAAAGTACACCCTCTTTGAATTCTATGGTTTTACATATCAGGACATAATAACAATCATCTGTTCCTTAGCAGGTCTAAAAATTAGGTAAATACAACCTCAGATGAACAACACATGACATATTAAACTGTGTCATGATTTATTTAACAAAAATAAAGCAAAAATGGAGAAGCCATGTGTGAAAAACTAAGTACACCTTATGATTCAATAGCTTGTACAACCACCTTTAGCAGCAATAACTTGAAGTAATCGTTTTCTGTATGACTTTATCAGTCTCTCACATCGTTGTGGAGGAATTTGGGCCCACTCTTATTTACAACGTTGCTTCAGTTCATTGAGGTTTGTGGGCATTTGTTTATGCACAGCTCTCTTAAGGTCCAGCCAGAGCATTTCAATTGGGTTGAGGTCTGGACTTTGACTGGGCCTTTGCAACACCTTGATTCTTTTATTTTTCAGCCATTCTGTTGTAGATTTGCTGGTGTGCTTGGGATCATTGTCCTGTTGCATGACCCAATTTCGGCCAAGCTTTAGCTGTCAGACAGATGGCCTCACATTTGACTCTAGAATACTTTGGTATACAGAGGAGTTCATGGTCGACTCAATGACTGCAAGGTTCCCATGGACACATTGCAACAGAACCTCCTGTCTCTAACTGACAGGGCGCAAGCCCCTCTTCCTGGTCCTGTCCCTTCGGCGCCTTCTGCTGGAACTCTACCTTCTATATCTATGACTCGACATCAGAACCCCTACTTCCCACACCCAACCATTATAGTGGTATCCCCATGGGTGCCGGGGCTTTTTGAATCAATGTTTCATACAGTTCGAACAATGCCTTCTCGAGTAATTTCTCTAAGGTGGCATACATTATCTCGCTACTCACCGATGATGCCCTGGCGTGGGCTTCTCCCATCTGGGAACAAAGATCTGACCTTAGGATATCGGACAATTTTTCCGGGAATTCCGCAGAGTCTTTGATACGCTTGGTCGCAAAGTAACTGCTGCTTCTTCCCTTTTCCACATTTCCCAGGGAAATCGCTCTGTGGCTAGATACGCTCTGTAGTTCCGCACTATCACCGCCGAGAACAGATGGAATAACGAGGCCTTATCAGCTGCCTTCTGGCAAGGTCTCTTTGAGATTTTAAAAGACAAGCTCCCTGTACACGAATGCCCTACTGATCTCGATGAACTAATCGCCATATGTATGTGTGTTGATACGACTGCAGGAGAGGAGGTCCGAAAGTACCTGTCACCAGCAGCTCACTCCGAGATTCCCTTCTCTCCATGCTGGTACATCTGATCCTCTTCTGCCAGATATTCCTGAGCCCATGCCACTTGGGAGCAACAAGTTGTCGTTCAGTGAGAAACAGCGCCGGCACAATGCCGGTCTCTGCCTGTACTGTGGCAATCCCAGACATCAGGTACTATATTGCCCCCCCAACTCGGGAAACGACAACTCCCAATGAGGTAGAGGGGAATCACATTGGGAACACTTTCTACCTCCCCTACCAAAGAGAAACCATTGCCAACCAGGATCCACACCACCGCTTTAGCCTTTGTGGATTCCGGGTTGGGAAGCAATTTCATTGACCAGGGCTTCGCTGAGAGGAATAACATCCCCCTCGTCTGCAAGAAATGCCCTGTAGGGTTGGAAACAATTGATGGTCGACCACTGGAACCAGTATTTATCTCTTTACAGACCACTCTCTTTCGTTTACGTACAGGTGAGGAGCATACAGAAGAGATCCAGCTGGATGCCATCCATATTCCATCGGTCGACGTGATTCTTGGCCTCCCGTGGCTCCAACTTCACAACCCATCTATTGATTGGATGGACAAAGAACCTGTTCTGTGGAGCACTTCATGTTCTAAGAATTGCGTCAAATGTATACGCCGGGTTGCAGCTCCTAAAGAAGAGAAGGTAACTTTGCCTGAGGTTTACACCGATTTTGTGATGTTTTTGATTAAGCAAGATCGGAGCTTCAGCCACCTCATCGCGCATTCGATTGTCCTATTGATCTGCTACCCAGTTCAATACCTCCTAGGGAAAGTTCATATTCACTTTCCCTTCCAGAGACTAAAGCCATGAAGGAGTACATTCAAGAAAATTTACTAAAAGGGTTTATTCGGAAATCTTCTTCCCCAGACGGAGCAGGATTCTTCTTCATGAAGAAAGACGGATCTCTACGATTCTGTATCAATTATAGAGCTCTCAACAAGATCACCATCAAAAACCGTTACCCCTTGCCATTGATTTCGGAACACTTCGATCGTCTCCAAGGGACCACCATCTTCACCAAACTGGACCTGCGTGGAGCCTACACTTTGGTAAGAATTTGCCAGGGTGATGAATGGAAAACAGCTTTCAATACTCGAGATGGCCATTATGAATACCTCGTCATGCCCTTCAGCTTCTGTAATGCCCCTGCCGTCTTCCAAGACTTTGTTAATGAAATCTTCAGGGACCTGCTCAATTAGTTTGTTATTGTCTATTTGGATGACATAATGATTTTTTCTAAGTCTTCACAGGAACATGTCGGACATTTCAAACAGGTACTGTTATGCCAACGTGAAAACCATTTGTTCGCCAAGCTGGAAAAGTGTCAGTTCCACCAAACCTCCACAGCATTTTTCAGATACATAATTTCTGACACTGGTCTCACCATGGATTCATCTAAGGTGAAGGTGGTCCTGGATTGGCCTCGTCCCACTACTCTCAAGGCTGTACAGCGCTTTCTGGTGCTTCGCGAATTACTTTCGCAGGTTGATTCAAAATTTCTCTTCTGCGGTAACTCCCATTACAGCCTTAATGTAGAAAGATGCGGACCCTACTTCGTGGTCACCGGCGGCTAGCCAAGCCTTCGATCATCTGAATACTGCCTTCGTTTCTGCACCCAACCTCATACATCCGGATCTCAAACTAATGTTCACCTTGGAAGTGGATGCATCAGACGTCGGGGCCAGAGCTATTCTGTCTCAGAGAAGGACTCCTCAAGCCAGACTTCATCCGTGTGTCTTTTTCTCGAAAAAAAAAATTCTCCAGCCGAACAAAATTATGACGTATGTAACCGGGAACTTCTAGCTATCCAGTTAGCTCTAGAAGAATGAAGACATCTTTTAGAAGGCACCATCTTGACCGACCACAAGAACTTACTCTACATCGAGGGCGCTCGTTGCCTAGGGGCTCGACAAGCTTGGTGGTTGCTTTTCTTTTCCCATTTCAATTATGTTATTTCTTTTCTACCGGGTTCAAAAAATGCCAAGGCCGATGCCCTCTCCCGTCAGTTTTTGGTGGACGACAAAACCAAGGATTGTCAGGAAACCATACTTCCCTCTAAATACATACAGTACTTTCCACTAGCACCTTCGATGCCTTGACAGAGATCGTACAAGATCAGTCCCACATCCCAGAAGGTCTCGAAATTCCTGAGGGGCGATTCTTTACCTCAACACCTCATCGGAGGAAGGTTCTTGAATGGGGTCATTGTCACGGGAGACCAGCATTTTTAACACCAAATTACCTGGATCATTTGATTGAGTAAAGTGAAGAGGTAAAATAAATTGTGATTTATTTACAGATTGAACACAAACACGTTAGTTTACAATTACACTTGAAATACACTTACTGGGACGGGGTCAAACAAAATCTTCTATTCCCAAAATGAAATCTTTAGAAATACAGTCTCTGGCACAATTTCCCAGGAGCAGGAGTTGTGCACAAACAGAGCCGAAAGCAGTCTTCGGACAGTGGCGTTGTCGCTGTTTCTCTGCCGGAGCTGCTTTCTTCATTCTACCGCCGTAGAATTGGTTCTGGAATCCTTAGTTCTTACGAACTCTTGACTTGGGTTACGATGGTAAAAAGTTTAAAGTCAAGCTTAGATGGAACTGACTCCTGATCGGCTGCAGGGATTCTTATGCAGTAAAAATCCCTAACTTTAACCTCTGCAGCCAATCTCTCCGTGGGAACAAATATTCCCACCTATCCCAGAGTTGCCCATACCTGGCAAAACCTGGCAGAGGGCTTCTTAGTTTGCTAAGGGCATGCGCAGACCTTGCACCTTTGCCGCTTAGCATATCAGATCCGTCCCCCTTTCCTGGCGACATTTTGTCTGAGTTGGCCGGACATATGGCCCATTTGCCCGGGCATTTGCTAAGATGGAGATACTTGCATTACCCCTTCCCACTTAACACCTTAGTCGGACGAAGCCTTTTAACTCTGTATTTTTTCAGACATCTTGGCTCTGAGCCATCGGGGTGTCTTAGAAGTTTGGGTTAAATATGCGTTGCTTTCCTCACAGGAATTTGCTGCTATGCATTTCTAAAGTACAGTGATTCAAAATTCAGGGTTTCCTCTGTTCTGGCCGTCTGAATGAAAATCCCCTTATGCCTTTACTGTTGAACCAATTAAAATAGGGGGACTTTCATTCATCAATTTTTATATAACTTTATAAAATTGCGCTATAAACTTTTCCATGATATTACCCAACCAGCGCTCACAGCAAATCTCAGCGCGCTAGGAGCTTCAAAGCAGATGTTAGCTACACACCACTTGCTATGCTGCGGGCTGCTGGGTTTTAAAACCATTTTTCCTTTGCATGGTTTACAGAGAAACACTGCTACGGTTATACATTACATTTAGAAATGACATTATTCTCGCCACCATATACCTGGTGGGAAACACACAGACATTTTTATTAAAATCACAGTGTTACTGAAGTTACTGGGTTGCAGAGCTGGCAATTTACAATTCCCCAATATGGCTCATGGGCACCCAAATGGGCATTATACCTTTTGTTATTGGCCTGGGTACCCCTTCCCCATCACAGTCATTCTTCCAAGTCATCTGGACATCCTCGTACTAGAAGAACCACCGATCTTGTGGAGCGGACCTTTTGGTGGCCTGGCATGCAGAAGAACATTAAGGAATTTGTTGCTGCATACTCGACATGTGCTCGGAATAAGACTCCACCGGAACAAACCACAAGGACTCATTCGACCTCTTCCAATCCGGACCGTCCATGGACATATCTGTTCAGGGATGAACACCGTCTTAGTAATGGTAGACCGCTTTTCTAAGCATTCCCACTTTATCCCATTGAAAGTTCTTCCCAACTCTCCCAAACTAGCAGACATCTTTGTCAAAGAAATTTTCCGCCTCCATGGGGTGCCGCAGATCATCATCTCCGATCGTGGGTCACAGTTTATTTCGGAAGTTCTGGCGTTCCTTCTCACAGCAATTAGGTATATCTCTACATTTTTCTTTGGGTTATCATCCCCAAACCAAGGGTCAGACAGAGCGAACCAACCAGTCTCTGGAGCAGTATATTCGCTGTTTCATCTCAGACACCCAGGATGACTTGTCTGACCTTCCTCCTTGGGCCGAGTTCGTGCACAACAATCTGCGTAATGAATCCCCCATGGAGTCACCCTTCTTCATTAATTATGGGGTTCAACCGTCTCTCCTGCCCATCGCTACACACAGTTCTAGGGTACCAGCAGCAGACAACTTTGGCTACAGAATTAATGGAAAAGTATCCAGCAGAATCTTACCAGGGCAACTTCTAGACAGAAGACACTGTCACTGAAGGTACATTCAAGAGTTCAACACAGGAGACAGGGTATGGTTGTCTTCAAAGAATATCCACCTCACGGTTCCCACACTAAAATTAACACCAAGGTTCATCGGACCCAATTCATTGAAGAGAACATCAATCCGTGGCATACCGTCTGCGCCTTCCTCCTTCTATGAGGATTCCGTCGGTGTGTCATGTCTCCCTGCTGAAGCCAGCCATCCTCGCTTCCATGATTCATCCTCGTCTCCGGCTCCTCACTTTGTACAGGGCCAACAGGAGAATGAGGTCCAGTCCATCTTGAACCCCAGGATTTCCAGGGGGTCGATACAGTATCTCGTACACTGGAGGGGCTTTGGACCCGAGGAACAGTCCTGGGTTCCTCGTCATCATCTTCATGCCCCCAGACATGTCCGGCTCTTCCATGACAAATATCCGCACAAGCCCTCCCTGAGATGCCCGGGGGTCGCTCCTGAGGGGGGGGGGTGAGGGTACTGTAAGGATCCGTTATCTGTGACGCACTCTGCACACTCATCACTTACCCCAACCCGTGATCGGGCCTCCCGCTCCTTCTGTCATCAATGAAGCTTTTCCTCCTTCTCTTGGGACCAGCCGCCATGTTAGGCGCGCGCGCGGAGGTTAATCCTTTGGTCTCCAGTCCCGCCTCCAGACTCCGCCCATGCATCAATGTCATCAGTGCACAGTGCACACGCAGCGTGTGGCCAGCGTGCGCACGAGCCGCGTCATCTCTCTGCCTCTGGGATCCACCCCACGCCTGTCTCCTGCACCATATCCTCCTATCACACTCACTCTCTCTCTGACGTGCCTCCTCCAGCCTGTTAATTCATTGGTCCCTGTGTCCTATATATGCTCAGTTGGCCCACTGGCAAATCGGCGGAGCATAAACCTTCTTATGTGCGAAGTGTTCACTGCTACCCGTGCCTCCACTGTTTTGTCTTGTCCTCCGGTTCCTAGTTCCTCGATTTTTGACCTCGGCTATTCTTCTGGACTCAGCTCTTCTAAACTCCTGACCCAGGCTACCAATGATGATCCGCACCTCTCCAATCCTGACCACGGCTAAAGTACCTTCAACGATCCGCAACTTTCCAACCCCGACCTCAGCAAGTATCTCTGACCATCCATACCTCTCCCACCCCAACCCGGCTACCTCGATCTATCTACACTCCAGACGCGCCCAATCGGCTGTGGGTTGCTGTTATATATCAATCCCCACCTCGGCCTAGTGGTCTCGTCTTGTTTGGGGTGAGCACTCTGTTACAGAGTGGAACGCAAGAGTCGGGGTGGTGCATAGCGAGAAATTAGGGCCAAGATGTAAGAAGGGACAGAAGAGTGTAAAGTTTTAAAAGTGAGGAGGAGAATTGAGTGTGAGATGCGGGATTTGATAGGAAGCCAGGTGTGTGATTTCAGCATGGGAGATGCTGAGACAGATTTAGGAAAGAGTAGAGTGATTCTGATAGCAGTGTTTAGGATAGACTGTAGGGAGACAGGTGAGAGGCAGGAAGGCAAGACAGCAGGAGGTTACAGTAATCGAGACGGGAGAGATTGAGGGCATGTGTCAGAGTTTTAGCAGTCAAGCAACAGAGGAAAGTGTTTATCTTTGTAATATTACGGAGGAAAAGCGACAGGTTTTAGATACGTTTTGAATGTGAGAAGAGAATGTGAGAGAGGAGTCGAGTGTGACCCCTAGGCAGCGTGCTTGCGCTACAGGCTGTATGACATAACTTCCAACAGTAATGTGGAAGGATGTAGTGGGGCCAGGTTTGGGATGAAATATAAGGAGCTCTGTTTTTGACATGTTGAGTTTAAGTCGGCGGAGGGCCATCCTGGAGGATATCGCAGAGAGACATTCAGAAACTTTGGTCTGTACAGCAGGTGTAAGGTCAGGGGTTGAAAAGTAAAATTGTGTGTCTTTGGATTGGACTTTGTTGCTGATGTTCTTTGAAATGTTTTGAAACATTATGCTGATGAAGACCTTTCTGAATATTAGTAATATTTTCTTCAAACCTAATTTTTCTGGTTGTCCGTCCAATATACTGTTTATTGCAAGGACATTGTATTAGGCATAAAACATTTTATCAATCCCAATTAATTAAATTGTTAATGGTATATTGGATTCCTGTTAGGGTTGAAGAGAACCCCTGACTTGTTTTGGTTCATAGCACACATAGATATTCACAAAGATTACATAAAGCCACCAGTATTTGCACTCTAGGTAGGTGACACTATAAATGAAAGTGTCGTAATACTGATGCCCAAAAAATAGCCTAATCCCCTAAATGGGGTCAGCCGCAGAAAAGGTCACACTAAAAATAATAAAGTTTTAATAATCAAAGTTTAAAAGCCGACGAGACACCGTAAAAATGCATAAAAATGCATGGTTAAAATCCCCAAAGTAGGTGAAAGGAGGGAGAAACTAGGCGATATAAATATACCTCAAGCCTAGAACACCTTATAGCAATAAATGGTGATGGGACTGACAGTGCGGTGCAACGTAATGTACAAACTCCCACAAGCTATGTGTGGTGTTGTGATAACATAACCTCTATGCACATATACAGCAAAGAATAAAGTATATATTTCCCAAAAAACGCAATGTCTCGTATCACTGGTGAAGATACAACCTGTCTGCAAAGTGTAACAGGTAACTTAGCTGACAGCCGCCGCCCTGGAGGAGAACCGGAGCTGATCTCGCCTCCAAACACCAACTGCATGAACGTCAACGTGATGACGTCACGCGTACCCTGTGATTATCTATGTGTGCTATGCCTTTGCTTCTCCCATGCACCAGGTAGTTATTGTCTGTGTTGTTTTTGTTTGTATGGTGAGCGATGTGTTTCCTCTGTGTATTTATTGTTTTGGTTCATGTAAGTTTAATTTGCACATTCTGCATTTTAAACATTTGTAAAATCCTTCTATACTCGTTATAACATTCAGAGACGTTTTTTCAGATCTCCTTAGACAGCTTGGAGCTACAGGTGCGCCGATGAGTATTCTAAAACTTGCCTTAAACTTGCCTGGGAAAATCTGGGGCTACCAAGACCCAGGTACATGCTGGGTACATGCTGGGTACCTGCTGCAACATTTCAGTGACATTTCTGCAGAGACTAATGGCCCATTTTGAATGGGACAGCCAGGGACCCCCGCTGTTAATCCGATGGGCCATTAGTCTGTCTGCAGAAATGTCACTGAAATGTTGTAGCATGTACCCAGCATGTACCAACATGTACCCAGCATGTACCAACATGTACCCAGCATGTACCTGGGTCTTGTTGGTGATTTCCCCAGATTACTTTTAGAATACTCGTCGGCACTACAGTATTTTGTCTATACCGGGTTGATTCCCTCATTTCTGTTTTATCCTGCCAGATTGTTTGTGGCATTTTATTTTTTGCGTAGTAAAGCCCCTTTCTACACCACTTCACCATATAGTGCCTCTTCTCCATTTTTTTAGGACTGTTCATTTTCCTCATATAGAATTGGACTTTTTTCTCCACCGACATCAATGTTTTTTCCTTATTCTCTGTTTATTTAGTTAGTGTTATTTCAAATAATTTTTTTCTTGGTGTTTGCCAACTTTTTCTGTGAAAAAACACCCTAGCGCATGAAAATTTAATCTGAACTATGTAATGAAGCAAAATTAGTATACCAAGGTTCCTCAAAGAAGAAATATTTACAGTTTAAATCATAAAAATGTAATTAAAATACAATTAAATAAATAATAACATTAATGCAATATAATGCAGAAAAATTGGACCTACAGTATACCTTGATTAAGCTTAATGAAATACCCACAATTGTAGTAAACAGGTAATACCATTACAATTGATACCAAACAAAAGAAAATTAAAAAAATTAAAAGGACTATTGGAAAAAATGCAATGCAGTTGCATGAACAATTGTGTTAAATCCCATATGTCCTGGATATCAGTGAATTTCCCAGTTCCTGTCTGTTTGGCACTATGACTCAAATATAAAATCCACCGGGTAAAGGGATGCTTTTTCTTCAAAACATTATGGTGATGTCTTTTGTATAGTCAAAGTTGAGTGTATGAAACAGTGTACAGCCAAACGACTTTCAATGTAGAGAAAGGAAGAAAAAATCCATGGAAAACTCCGTAATAAACAGATTAGTCTTCTTCCTAAAACAAGGACTACATGAACGCACAAGTGCTTCGGCATGAAACGCGTAGGTGCGTTCATGTAGTCCTTCTCTACATTGAAAGTCGTTTGGCTGTGCACTGTTTCACACACTCAACTTTGGATCTCTACATAGGACAGCCTGCATGGATGTAGCGGGCGTTCCTGTACAGCAACAGATAATGGGCCATAGTGCCATGTAATTTTTCCTGCTTACACTGGACATTGTTCTGTTCATATCGATTAAGGATTAGGTGTACATTTGTGTGTCATTATTTGTGGATATCAAGTGGATATCACTAGGCACACAAACCTTTCACTCTCTATCAGCTTGAATTAGTGGATTTGAATGCAACACTATTATCTGACATTTATTGGATATATTAATGAATCTTTAAGCCACACTTGATTATTTGAGCACCACAATACCCATTCTTGAATTGTATCTTTTGTATAGTCACCTGCTTGATGAGATCGTATTGTGTCTTATCATGTGACTGAAGGTAGGTAAATTGTTATCCCCTTGTAATAGTATATGTTGGATGATGTTTAGGTGGTATATGAACTCAATCAGAGGTGTATGCGGATAACCTCTCTAAGGCTATGGCCCCAGTGTCTGCACTGCACGCACGCCGGCAAGGCTGGCAGCGCGTGCTGCCGAGTTCCCCGGTCTGCACTAAGCTGCAGGGTAAAAGACAGGGGGGCGTGATGGGGGCTGGCCATGACGTCACCTGGCAGGTTCGCCCTCATTGGCTGAACTGCTGGGGGCGTGGCCTAGTGCTCCATCGCTAGTTGTAATCTCAATTTTTAGGTCTGCCTGAAAAATTCGCCACACAGCGTAGCGGCCGCCCCTCGCAGTGGGCTCATCCCATTGAGGGTCGGCTCTTGTCCCTGCAGCGCCCGCCGAAGCGGGGACCAAGCCTTAAGGTTGTCCGCTTCCTTGTCTGATTTTCTGGGAGAGGGTGTCTGTCTAGGCTGCTTCCGAATACGACTTTGTGCTGTATATGTGGTGTGTTTATAGGCAAAGAATGTTTCACAGTCTCCACAGCATGGACCAGGGTTGGCGGTCGTCACGTCCGCCCGGTGCTGTGCTATTGCCTCTTCTGGTACTTCTTCCAGCTCCCAGCCTTCCGCAGCTCTGCAAATCAAACTTGCCACCAACTCCTGAAGCACACACTAGGCTCCCCTTCCTCTCCGGTTCCATTTGGCAACAAAATGAGGTAAGGACTGTGCAGGTATCTTACTACGGGTGCTTGGAAGATATAATCCATATACACCTCTGAGTGAGTTCATATACCATTATTTATTTAATTGTATTTGTCGGAAGGGGGGAAAAAGAATGGAAGAAAAGGGAAAGAGACACCGTAAATCAATTCTGATGTATGACCATCATATAGGGGTCAATGATGGATTAATCAAAAAAAATGACTTAAATTCCACTCTGTATTCAGACCGCAGGGAGAACAGGTCTTTAACATGAAGATCCTATATGGTCCAATAAATTGAGTTTATCCCCTCCTCGTTCCTTTGATGATACTTTTTCAATGCCTCTCACTGTCAGATTACCAGCACCCCCTGCCTACATTCAGTAAAGTGTTTAGACACAGGGTGCTTGCAATCATGTATTTTGATCAACCTTAAATGTTCCATTATCCTCGTTTTCAGGTCCCTGGTCATTCGACCAACATAATTCAACCCACATCCACATGTAAGTAAGTATACAACATAGTGTGTATTACAATTGATGTAGGATTTTATGGGGAATGTTTTGGTCGAACTTGTGCCCAAAAAACGAGAGGACGGTACCATCACAGAGCAGATCTTGCAACCCCCGCATCGAAAAGAACCCTTAGTAGTAAAAGGCATGTTAGTGACTAAGGGGGTTGTGACAATGCTAGGGGAAACTGCTGTTGCTAGGGTATTGGCCGTCTTTAGACAAAGCGAGGACCAATTTCAACAAACCCTTCCAGACAATGATCCATGCGCAACAAATCCCAATGCTTCCGTACTATTTGTTGGACTTGGTGACTATGTCTATTAAATTGTGTAATAAGCATCGGGTTGGTGTCCATGTCCCAAGATGTCGTTTCCTGTTCCTGGGTACCCTTATTACATGTGGGAGGTAATTTTAAATTATTTTTCTTCCTTCGTTTTTTATTGTTGTTACAATTCTGTGCTTGAAATAAAGATTGTCTATCCAATAAGGATACCTCCTCATAGGCCTTTTTTAACACTTGCGGTTTGTAACCCCTCTGTAGGAAACGTTGGGTCAACTCCTCAGACCGTAGGCAAGGTTTTCACCTAGGCTACAGAAAATCTAAATATATTACATTTATTTTCCTAAGAACATTATTAATATTAAACACTGTAGTTAATAATTATTAGAACTTTAAAATGTTCTCTTTGTCCACTTTTTCTGTATTTCGCTTTTGAGGATCTTGTGTAGGACCTTAGACAATTAGCAGCATCTTTGATGAACATTTATATTTGTCTTCGTTTTTTCATGTAAATTATGGAGGTGTTATACAGTACTAGAGTGCTCTAATTTCTTTGTTTTATATAGATTATTATTAACTGAATGAGACTGCCAGAGACCCCCGCTGTTTTAATCCGATGGGCCATTAGTCTGTTTGCAGAAATGTCACAGAAATGTTGCAGCATTACTGGTGTATTGCCTCAGATTTTCAAAGGCATGTGTTCGGATACTCGTTGCTGCATGTATATACAAATTTGAAAAGGATGTGATCAATGTAAATGCATACATGTTTAGTAAGATTACTGGCAGATAGGCTCCTGGCTATTTCTGAGCATGATGGTAAAAAAAAGCATATTTTCTGTCCAATTTATTAAAAATGTGAGCATATGGATACAACAGCAGACAGTCTCAATAAAACTTTTTCAGTTATTCAGAAAATTCACCTTCCACAAAGATTCATACAGTATATGTAACTGAATCTACCGTTTCATGCTGTGAAGTATGCATACTTTTGTCAGATAGATCCCCTGTAGACTTAGTGAAACAAAACTTTATTTGGTCACTGTTAGAGATGGATGAATTATTTTGGCGAATTTGGCTTCAACCCGTAGTTGGATTTGTAGAATCCAATCCGCGGATTCAGCAATCTGTTGATGGTTTGTTAAGAATTTTTAAGAATCCGCCAACGGATTGTTGAATCCGCAGATTGGATTCTACAGATCCCGCTGCAGGTTTTATCCAATGGCGGTTTTTGATGAATCCGCGTGGATTTAAACCGACCAATCCGTTTGCGGATTTTACACCACGAAACAGATTTTGGGGAGAAAATCCAGGAAATGGATGGCTTCACCCATCTCTAGTCACTGTTGCCAGGTTCTGGAAATCATAATTTACCAATTATGGGTTAATTCATTATTACCTTATCATCATTACTATCAAGCTCTGCTTAATTGCAAATTATATTTTAAACATGTTTTGAAAACAGAATTGTTAGTAAAGTAATTTTTAGAGAACATGGGAGAACTATGAAAGCTACTGACCTTCAACTTGATAGTGACTTTGTAACTTTTGATCATTTGTTAGTGATCCATAATAGTACATCATTATTTTCCTAAATATATGTGCATTAACAGCGCACCATTAATCCTTGCTTAGAGCTTACTCATACCTAAGAAGTGACACTAATACATTTGGTGTATCCCAATCCACAAACTCATCAAAGTTTCTATGTTGCACATCAAACACCAAAACTATTCAAACCTACACCCTAAAAACGTAAGCTTCCTGCATTTGTTTCACTGTTGTGTGACACACACCATTGGTGTAGCACTGCTTCACAGATTCACATGTAGTTTCCTAACATATTATCTCGCCTTCAGTGACTGACACCAAACGCTTCCGTTTCCCTTGTAACACCCTCTTTCAGGGCCTGAAGGAAAGAGAGAAAATAATGTCTGTTACTTGTCCTGATTTATAAGAGCTTAGTGTATCTGACCCAAGTTGTGTTATTTGTTAATTTGTTAATTACTGTATTTGTTAAGTATTTGTTAATTTTTCTTCTATTTGTGTACACAGTACCTCACCTAGCTCTGTTAGGCTACTTAATGGGACGTTAACATAAATGAATGTCAACTTAATTATAACACAGTATCCACTAAGGACAATAACATAATGTTAAGCCATGTTTTCGCCCGTAAAGAGTATAGCAATAACTATAATGGCTGTTAGTGATAATGAGATGCAAATGATATGCAAATTAGGTGTTATATCATTTCCTATTCACTAAAGTCTGTTAAGATTAACGCGAGAACTTAACATTAAGTTATACAAGCCATAACTAAACTGTGTGGCTTTTGCAGTGTCTGAGTGGCTATAATTCCACCGTTAGGCTGGATTTCATCATCAATCATTATTTCCCCACATGTTTTCCCTCTCCTCTTCGTCTTCTCTCTCTCCACTCCAGTGACAGTCAGGGTTTCAATAAGAGTAACGTCAAGACTTGCATAATCCTATTCTAATGAGATTTAGTACAGACGTTGTTTTTAAATATAATTAGTTTGGGGATATGGCATTAAGTTAGAGAACATAACGTCCGTTCCTGTTTTAGGTAATGTCACATTATGTTCCCTGAACTTAGTGCATCAAGACCCTAGTGAGAGTTTGGCTGTGCCATATTGTGGTTGGAATGGCTGCATGGTGCTGTATATAAGGAACGTCATTACTATGCAGTATGTTCTAAACATTATGCTGCGTCATTCCATGTCATTATACAAATTCCTTTACTGAGATTCCCTTGACTTGGTGCCGTTTTAAAAAAAAAAACATTTTTGATCCAGTTTTAAGGTTGGTGGACTATATAGATCTGTCAATTGGGAACTAAACTTAAAGGCACCTTAGGGGGTTGAAAGCCTTTCTGGCACTCTAGTCCAGCGGTGCACAAACTGGGGGGCGCGCCCCCTTGAAGGGGCGCAAGATTATGTAGGGGGGGCGCGGGCTGCTTGCAGGGAAACCTGGGGGCGGGCAGAGCTGTGCACGGGCGGCCAGAAGCTCCGTGCTGCTGCTTCAATGTGTCTGTGTCTTTCAGAGGGGGCGGGGCTTCTCTCTGCACACAGACAGCCCTCCTTCTCTTCCTGTCTGCTTCCTGCACCAGTTTTCAGCAACATGGGGGGTTGGGGGATCGCAGCATGTCGCCCCCCCCAGGTGAATGTGTGTGTGCGGGGAGGGGGGGGATTGAGTGTGTGTGTGGGGATTGAGTGTGTGTGTGTGTGTGGGGGGGATTGTGTGTGTATGGGGGGGGATTGTGTGTATGTGTGTGGGGGGGGATTGAGTGTTGGGGGGGGATTGCGTGTGTGTGTGGGGGGGGATTGTGTGTGTATGTGGTGAGTGTGTGTGTGTGGGGGGGGGATTGTGTGTGTGTGTGGGGGGGGGGGATTGTGTGTATGTGTGTGTGGGGGGGGATTGAGTGTGTGTGTGGGGGGGGATTGAGTGTGCGTGTGTGTGGGGGGGGGATTGTGTGTGTGTGTGTGTATGTGGTGAGTGTGTGTGTATGTGGTGATTGATTGAGAGAGAGTGTGTGTGTTGTAATGCAGTGGTGCGCAAACTGGGGGGGGCAATGAGGCGCAAGATTATATAGGGGGGCGCAGGCGGCATGCAGCGAAAACTGGGTGCGCGGGCTGGCAGACGGTGTGCGCGGGAGGACGAAAAAGCTGAGCGCGAGGGCCAGCCAAGAAGATGTGCACGGGCGGGCAGCCGAAGATGTGTGCGGGTGGCTGAACAGGATAGTGCAGGTGGCGGGCATGTGATGGTGTGTGAGCGCACGCGCAGGCGCTTCGGAGGTACGGGGCGTATCTGTGTGCATATGCATAACTTTATACATGAAAAGTTACTAATATTGATACACTACTTTCTAAAACGTTAGTTTAGAAAGGCAGGAAAAATGATAGAGACTGAGGACGGGAATCATTGAAGTTTGATGCAGGATATCGTCCCTGATCTGACAATAACTGAAATTTAAAGCAGCAATACAGGTCTCCATTTTTTTAAATTATTATTACAGGATTGAAGCAGGGGGTCTCTGCAGCTGAACCCCATTCCTTTCAGTTCCGGGAAATCCCCTGTTTCCACAGATACCTCTGAACAAGAATAAACTATTATTATTAGGGGGTGCCAGTATCTCTGCAGCGGTTAAAGGTCCTGGTCACGTGGGCCAATAGGAAGCCACACTGGATTACAACACGACTGGTCTAGGACATGTGGTCATGACTATTTTGCTGCGTCCAAATCTCCGCTGGTGTTTAGCCGCCACTCACTCTGCTGCAGGGACCGCTCAGCGCCGGCCACTTTGCCCCAAGGTAAGTGCCTAAGCTTGCGCCTTACCCTAAAGACCCCTAATATTAACCCCTTATACTAATGCTACCCCCTATGCTATAAAACGTAACCCCTTATCCTAAAACCTCTTACCCTAACCACTTTACCCTAATCTCCTACTCTAAAATGCTTAAACCCCTTACCCAAAAAAACCTTATCCTAAACCATTATCCTAATCCCCTACTCTAAAAAGATTAACACTTTACCCTAAAACCCCTTACTCTAAACCTCTACCCTAAAAACCTATCCACTTACCCTAAAACCCCTATCCTTAAACCCCTACAATTACCGCTAAATGAAAACTTAAATTAGCTTACCTTGGCGAAGCGGCAGGTTACTGAGTGTCCAGCGGCAGAGGGTCCCCCCTGAAGCCTTCTCCTGGCAGATAAAATGTTCACGGCGAGACGGCTGTAACCAAATGTCTGATTCCATGTCATGGCTTCCTATTGGCTCGCGTGATGCGGGACATTTAAACGCTGCCATTTCGTTAGTCACATAGTTCTTTGGCTGCATAGATACTTGCCACCCCTGCGTAGGTAAGTATCTCTGGAAGCAGGGGGTTCCCGGAGTTCAAATGAACACAGATCAGCTCCGGAGACCCCCTGCTTCAATCCTGCAATAATAAATAACTCAATCATTGAAACCTGTATTGCTGCTTTAAGTCAATTGCAGTAATGGCCAGATCTGACACGATACCACACATGGCACTTTGATGCCTCCTTTCCAAATATACCTCGGTGATACATTAAAGTACAATCGTTTGCAGAAAAAAGGTCACGCCTTGTCACCCAAGAATTTTTTTTTATTCTATGACCCCCTTCACTTCCAGAAAGGGTTTGCAAACCAAAGCCTTGCAGGCCTATTTGGCCACTACAGGGTTAAACTCATGGTGGCGGGGACTCGTGCCTGCGAAATGTCTATGTACAGCCCTGTGTACGCTGTCAGCACGATGTAAAAAAAAAATATTTCTATTATTTATACTATTAAGTAAGCCAATGAACAAGTCTAAACAGGCGAGGTGCTCCCTACGTGCTGACAACTTGTGTGCGAGAAAGAACAGAGGGATTAAAGTGGGAGAGACATTATTTAGGGAAGAAGTCTTATTGCATCCAAGGGCAGCACATCAAGGCACTTCAAGAGCAGGGTGACTGTGTGCTGCAATAACATTTAACTCCATCAGTACCATGGGGGCCTGAGAAGCAGAGTGCCTAGAACGAGGAGGAAACATTTACATTCCTTCTTAATTTATCCTCTGAGTATGAGAAAACCTCTGCTGGTGCCACAGAGATGAGAGGATGCACATGGCTCCGTGTTTTTTACTGAGGATCTCTTTGTTCATTGCAGTCCCTGAGGCACATACTCCATGTAAGGCAATGACAGTTTTTGTTATCACAAAGACATATCAGTTCCATTGACAATTACTCTTTTTTTTCGTAAAAAACGTTATTTCTCATGATGTCTATCCCTCTGAAAACGCAGTCTCCATGCCCGAGGAAGGCCAGCCACTAATCTTTCCCCATAAAAAAAAGCAAAAAGGCTGTTCCATGGAACAATCCATCATTGGGTTTTTAAAGGGCTTATTTAAACTAATATACTTTCAGGCGCAGAGGAAATGCTGGATTTGATTTAATGCATTATGCATCCCTTCTATTAAAATGTTTACATACCAGTACCAGAGAACAAAAAAATATGTAGGTTAAAAAAAAAAAAAAAAAACACATTCTATGCCGTTTTGGATTCTAGACTTATGCGCAAGTAAAAAAAAATAGATGAAAGTAAAAAAGAAACCATCCTATCCATTTTATATTGCCTCCACAAATCTGACAAGCGGCATGCAACCAATACGCTATGTAATGTCTACATAGACTTTCTACTAAATGCTCCTCAGCAAATGCCTTTGGGTATAATGTGTCATCTCTGATTTCTCAAACTTCCCTGACCCAATGCAGGCCCTCGATCTGAAATACACACCAGCTTATTGTGCGTTAAAGTGACGCAGATACTCAGCTCACTGAGAAAAAAAGAAATACTTCCTTTTTCTTGTTTTGCTGTTTCATCTGTTTCCACTTACTTTTAATTAAACGTACCAGGTAAAACAAACTTTTGATAAAAAAAAAAAGAAAAGAAAAAAAAAAAGATACAATCTTTTCAATCATTCCTACTGTGCAAGGTATACAGGCTTGAAAAAGTGCAGTTGCGTGTAATTATATTGTATTTTAATTTGTGGTGTCACTGCGTTTTCAATAATAATTATTACATAAACTGTTATGACAGGAAAAAGATTGAGATATGCAAATACATTGTCTAAAATAGTTAGCTTTTCAAATGAGGACTTACGTGCTTGTTCTGTTCTCCAGAAATGGAGCTGCACAGGCATTTAACTGTTCTCCTGCCAAAATGGCCTGCAGAAAACCCATTGCAGAGGGCTAAATGGGATACATGAATAAACAGTATTATAGTCTGATTTAGCTGTTATTTTTAATTATAATGACTTTATTTCATATAGCCTTTTTCTCTCAATGGAACTCAAAGTGCTTCACAATTACAATATAGTGTGCAGGACGCAGCACATAGGATTATTACAGAGACAGTCCCTGCCCAGATGAGTTTACAATCTATGATTTTGGTGCCTGAGGCACAGGGAGATAAAGTGACTTGCCCAAGGTCACAAGGAGCTGACACCGGGATTTGAACCAGGCTCCCCTGCTTCAAACTCAGAGTCATTGATCTCAGAGTCAGTGGGGCCGATTCACAAAGCAGTGATAAAATCAGTGCTTTTGTGTCCGACTATGCATTTATAGTGATGGCTGGCCCACCTATCCCTCTACCTTCCCTGTCACGTACGTTCTAGTATGACACAGACAGTGACAGGCTATCCTATGGGGTTTCCCCCTCCTCTGCCGACTTCCTGAGTGACAGGATTGGAGATGACACAGGGATCTGTGATAGCCAATGGTGGTAGAAATACTGGGCCCTCCCTCTTTGAGCTTCAAGAAGGAAGTGCCTAAATTATAGAATGAAGTTCAGCCCCTTGGGGTGTGTCCTTCATTAGTGAGTTGGGTTCTAAACTATCCCTTCAAGGGGTAGGAGCTCTTAACTTCTCCTCCCGGCTGGGAGTGACATGTGCTCAGCCCCTCATGGGCTGAGAGCATAATCTAATCCAGAGAGGCCTCTCCATTACCCGCAGGCCAGTACCATCCAGAAGCCAGGGATCTACCTTATCAACTGGAGCATACGCTGCAACAGCATCAGCGGTGGCTGCTGTAATAAAAATCATCCTCATTTATACTTCTGACTCCGCTGCAGTTTGTGTGGAGAGAGGTATTGGGATTAAGTACTGTCATAACGGGGACCGCCTCCAGCCTTGCTGAAGCCCCATATGTCTGGAGGCGCTGTCACCAAGAAGGAAAGAACAAGAGTAATCCTCAAAAGTCTTCCCTGTTCCCCCACAACAGCGCGGGCATCTCATCTCTCCTGTACCTTGCAGGTAATTAGCAGTAACCTAGCCGTATCTCCCAGGGGGTGGGGAGCATGCGCTACACATTTTTTTATTGGGCTGTAAGACATGAAGCCAAGAGCGGGATTCACTAAGAAATGACGGCCATTTTTTAAGGCCGATAAAAAAATGCAGTATTGTGTGACCTGTTTTTTGTATCAGTGCTATTGCACTATAAATTCGATAGCATGATAACTGATAGAAAAAAATGCAGCCTGCGAGAGCTACATCTCCATGCGCGGCTCTCACAGGCGATCGTGCAGTAAAAATATTGATTTTAATAATAGTGTACATGAGCAGGGGGTCTTCTGAGCTGAACCGCATTGGTTTCTGCCTCCGGGACCCACTACATCCTGAGATACAGGCCCCGGTATCTCCTGTGCTTTTAAATCTCCGGCGTCACGTGACAGGGGGATTTAAATCTTGCACTGGGATACCGGCACCCCATAACAGGGCCTGTATCTTGGGAACTAGGGGATCACCAAGGCTGAAACCAATGCGGTTCAGCTCAGGAGACCCCCTGCTGATGTACACTAGTATAAAAATCCCAATAACAATTTAAAAAAATTAATTACCGTAGCGGATATTCGCTATGGTAATGAAGCAGCTTTACTTTAATTTTTATTAATAGTGGGTGGGAGCAGGGGGTCTCCTGAGATGAACCACATTGATTTCAGCCTCGGGGACCCCCTGCTTCCCAAGTTACAGGCCCTGGTATGGGGTGCCAGTATCTCCTCCAGTATTTAAATCCCACGGTCACGTGACGCGGACAATTTAAAAATGGCGGCGATACCGGCACCCGATGCCTCATACTGGGGCCTGTAACTTGGGAAGCAGGGGGTCCCTGAGGCAGAAATTAAAGCGGTAAAGCTCAGGAGACCCCCTGCTCCCGCACACTATTAAAAAATACATTAAAGCAGCTTCATTACATTAGCCACCAATACACAACCCACCCACCCCCTGGGTGGCACAGTGGGTACATATAATATGGACATGATTTAACACTATGGCAGTCAATGGTCAAGCTAAAAATTAAACAACCACCAACAATATCCAATGCAATCAAAACAATCACCAAATAAACAACAATAAACAAGTAAACACCACAAAATTACCAGCAATCAATTAAGCAAATACCAAATAAACACCACAATTAACAATAAAAACCCCAAACACCAAAAAAACACACCAATAAATAAAAGAAAACTCCAAATAAACACCATTATTAAAAAACAAAATACCAAAAATAAACCACAATTAAAAAGCAAACAAAAAAGTAACAGAAATAAACAATTGAAAAGACCACAAAAATCCCTGTCATTAAAAATCAAACACCAAATAAATAGCAGAAATATTTCAAAGCAAAGAACAAAAATAAATTTAAAAGAAATAAAAGCAAGCATTTGCCAAAAAAAGCATTGGTTGTCACAGTATGTATGCATAGCCCTAAAGTGGCATGCATTAATACATTGGCAATCAGTGGGCAATAAAAAAATTACAATAACAAAAAATTACAATAAAAAACCTGTAAAAGAAAAATAACACACAGTCAATGTTTTTTTTACCTTTAGATGTCTTCACCCTCCGATTCCCGTGGTCTCAGCAAGCTCTCAAACAAATCCACGACCCAAAACAGCAACGGGCATCAGGTAAAGTCCAAAGTCCTTTTCTTCTTTCTTTATATTCATCTGTGAATTGTAATCCTTTTGGGGGTCTTCTTTTTCTTCTTCTTCTGCTATCCAAGGCAATCAAGATGGCGTGGGAACCATATCTCACTCAAATGTAACGTCACAGGCCGTATAAAAGCCTGTGCACCCTCATTTGATGCCAAGATGACCCCAGTCACCCATGGGGACCACTCGAGGACCCACAGACAGCTGTGGGTCCCCCGGACACCTGTGTAGACCACCCGGAGGCCCCCAGAGATCCACGGGGACCACCCAAGGGCCCCCGGACACCTGTAGGGACCACCCAGAGACCCTGCTGGCCTCTGGTATTAATGCTGTGCAGGAAAAAAAACATGCATTTATGCATGTCTCCATCTCTTTTGCATCAGCCTTTAGCTGGTGAAAAAAGATGGCGAGCTTTTACAATACAATAAAGTTATCACTGCTTTGTGAATAGCAGTTACTGGCAAAAAAAGGCGGATTTGCCATTTTGTGGCCTATCGGATGCCTTTTTTTTCACTGACTGTTTATGGGTGATAAAAAGCCATTATAGAGATAAGGCGTCTTCGGTGTATATGGTGCTCCACCTGTAGCTCACATTAGGCCGGAGCCTCTGCCGCTGGGAGCCTGGGGTATACCTGATGCCATAGGTGACAGTGCCTCCACCTGCACAAGATAATAACCCAGATGGGATAACCCCGGACAGGAACACACAATAATAACACACAGCATATAACGATAACCTTTACTATGAATATATGAACAAGCAACAGATAATGAAAATAGTAACACTAATGGTTACAGTTATACCTTCACCACGCAAGGCATTATCCCACCACTGTGTACCCCACACCGTGTCCACAGTACCTGACGGGGCTCTCAGGCACCCAACCACCCCAGGTGTCCACGAGTATGCAACCCCCATCCCTTATACGTGGCCAACGCTGCCACTATAGTGTGTGTACTTGGTTGGTGCACTTTACAGAAAAGGTACCTGCGGGCGCGCAGAGTGGGAGACAAAGAGGATCCGCCGATCCAGCAATGTCCTCCACGACGAGTCCGCCTCTGCGTGGGGTGGTTTCCCACTGGAGTGTCCTACACAAAGACAGTCTTTAGTAACAGTGAAGCAATCTGGTCCCAGATCACTATGGTCAGAGCAGCGCAGCTTGCAGATGTATCTTTAACTAGAAAATAGCTAATGGGGCAGGGTCCCTACCCAAGGGCCTGTCTCTGTAGCCACCACAATCTAGTTGTATGAGTCGGGCCCTAGCTGGGGCCTAGGGGGGAATCTGGCCTTGTGCAGAGAGTCACAGACACCTGCACATACATCCTATCCTGTTCGTGTCCCAGCACCGACTGCCTGTCAGCTTCCAGCGCGCCAAATGCAACCATCATTGCAGGGGAATCTGTAAGCCCTATTGGCTGCTGTGGCATCACCTGGTATGCTGTCCCTAAGCACTATGGGGCTTGTAGTCCCCGCGGAGCCTCTACTCTATGGCCGCCACGTGCGCCCACTATACTGCACATGCGTGACTTAGCAATGGCCACTGCGGTTGTCCTGAGCATGCGCGAACCTCGCGCAAGATGGCAGCCCCCTACAGACAGAGCCGCCGGAGCCTCCGGCGATGCACTCGCCCCTGCAGCTCCCCGACATACACGGAGGTACCCTCCCGCAACCGGAGGTAAGGGGAAAAACAAGGGGACCCAGCGAGTCAGAGGGGACCTGGCTACACATCTTATCACTGCTTTGTGAATCGGCCCCAGTGTCTTAACTCACTGAGCAGCTCCTTACATCTCTCTTGTGAGAGTTTGTTTCCATTTCAGAGGTTGTTGAGCCCTTTCTTGGCTCCTTTCAGTTCCGTTTACAAATTGTGGAGAATTGTTACATTTAATGCATATTTTAACCCTCAGAGTTTAGCTTGTCAAGGGAAGGGACTCTATGTCACAGTTGCCTCTATCGATAAAATGTGAACCTGTCTTCTTATCGTTGAAGAACTTACAGATTCTCTGGTAAGGTGACGAAGACTTCACAGAATATTGAAGTGGGGTCATTATTTCAGTTTTGTTTTATCAGTTCTGCCCCTATTAATCTTGCATTTCCTTGTTTTAGCAACCTACAGTATATTTCATTTTGTACATCAATGAGTATAATATCAGTTCTATATCATCATAAAAATAAAATACAGAAATAATAATCATCATAATAATGACGTACAGAAGAACAGGATAAACGCTCAGCACTTCAAATGTTCACAAATTTGAAGCAGCTCTCTCAACCTTACAGTTTAGTGCTACAGCTATAATAGTTCCAAGATTGTGTTATAGATACTAGAAAATGAATCATTAATTTCAAAGAACCGTTGTAAAATGGAGTAATATCCATATTTCAAGTATTCTTAATGGAACTAAAGCTGTAATAGGCAAGAGCAGCCTGGAATATAAATGGTAGGTTTCTTAATTTTGTACGGTAGCACCATGGAACCATGGAGCCATCACGTATCATTTAAGAAGTATCATTGAATATCTGAAGTAAGCTACCAGTGATGATAATGGTGGTGGTGACTACTACCACTGCTACTACTTCAAGGATGTGATGTGTTGAGTGATGGCTGCAGTCATTGGTCTAAATCCACTTATTTTGTGGAGCTGTGTGGTGCATGTGACAGCTGAGAGTATTGAGTGTCTCAATGGAAATTAACAGAGCAGTTAACTAAATTATGAAATGAGGAGAGAACAGTGTTATGGGAATGTGTTTGTGTATTGCTATAAAAACCTCCTACAACGTGCTATTTTGGAATAATTTTATTTATGTTTTTTATTAGGATATTTTACCAGGAGAGATTAATTGAAATACAGATCTCGGGGGTTACTCATAAAACTGCAATAGTGCAGATTGGGGCACAGTTTAATGAATAACCCCATTTATTTTCAATTATGTCCAGGAAAAGGACAGTGGGGAAAATATATTGCTTCAAAATCATGTGAAGTGTAAATTTGTCAGACAGGAACATAACCCGCAGCTTGTTTAATCAAGACAAAAAAAGTTAACCGCTATACTATACTTCCCCTAGAAATTACTACAAACCTACCTTCTAATATATCTCTCTATCCGTTCAATCGAGTATGACTCTCGGCCACTCTATGGATCAGTGTTCTCCATGTCTTCCGATCTCTCACGGCTTCTTTCAATTTTACTATGTTCAGTCCAGTATCTCTTTTGATGGTATCTAGCCAGCGAGTTCTTGGGCAGCCTCTGCCTCTTTTTCCACCAGTCATTCAAAGCATGACGTTCTTCTCAAGCAACTTGCTCCGCATAATGTGACCAAAGTAGGAGAGCTTTTGCTTTGTTATTTTGGCCTCCAATGAGATTATCGGTTTGGTCCGTTCCAGGACTGCTTGGTTTGTTATTCTGGTTGTCCACGGAATGCGCAGCAGAAGTCTCCAGCACCAATGTTCAAATGCATCGATCTTTCGCCTATCTGCCTTTCCCAGAGTCCAGGTTTCTCAGCCATACATTTTTATTGGGAAAACGATCGCACTGACCAATCTGCATTTAGTTGCCAAGCTGATGTCTTTACTCTTCCAGATGTTGTTCATACACTGGCGACACACTTTATTCGAGCTCGGCTAGTCCCACGAATTCGGGTATACCCGGGTGTATTGAGGTTTGTGACTGTTTTCTGCCCGAGTGCATTGAGTTATTTTCCGGCAGGGATTGAAGCATTTTATTCCCGTTGGCTGCAATACTGCACAGTACATATATATATACTGCATTACAATTCATGAATTTATGCCATCTGGTAGACACGCGAAGCATTGCAGCCTATTAAATCCTAATCATTATCATTTAACAGATCAGCCGCCCATCAGCCAGGCATGAACCCAGGCTGGGAAGGCAAATGCAACGGGGCTTGTCAGAGGTAAGGAGCGGCGCATTCCAGGTATCTGCCAGGTACATACCGGGTATTTGCTCGAATAAAGTGTGTCGGTGCAGTACTGATCATCGCATTTCTTCCAAGTGCCAATTGTCTCTTAATCTCACGGGTGCAGTTGCCATCGCGATCAATTTTGGAGCCAAGGAAGATGAAATCTTTAACCACTTCAATTTCCTCATTATTGATCTTGCTATTAACGTTCGCATTTTTTGCTGTTGTCATGACCTTTGTCTTCTTAATGTTCAGGTGTAATCCAACCTTCTCACTTTCTTCTTTGACTTTCATGATCAGATGTTTGAGATCTTTCTTGTTTTCAGGCAGCAGGGTAGTATCGTTGGCGTATTGGAGGTTGTTGATGTTTCTTCCACCCATTTTCACGCCAATTTGGAACTCATCCATGCCTGCTCACCGCATGACAGCTTCTGCGACAGGATGCATCCTTGGCGTGTGCCCTTTCCGATCTTGAGCCAATCCGTGTCTCCGTTTGGAGGTCGGACTGTAGCTTCTAATATATATATATATCTAGCAGGTTTTTTAAATTTGGGTGATTGGCGCTAACAGGAGTCCCTTTCTAGCATGACAAGTATCCTTTTCTCTACCCTCAGAGCTCAGGTCACTCACCTCATGGTTTAGTGACTCCAGGGGATTTACCCCACTGTACAATGTTGATCGTGATCAATTTACCTGGAGGGACCAGCTCAGTAACAGTGGGGTTTGGAACGGAATAGGGCAGATAGGGGTTTTGGGCCTGGACAGCAAATGGGCAATGAGACCAGCACTAGTACCTCCGTGGAAAAACCTGTAACCTTAATACACATATATATTCACAATTTCCTCACTGAAATAATGTAAACCAGATATTGAGAACAATAACAGTGTCACGTTTGTGCTCTCCTCACAAGCGCAGGGAAGAAAGGGAAGGACTCGCTAGCAAGGTGGGGAGGCCGCAGGGGATACGAAGGGAGTAAGTTGCTGTGCAGCTGGGGATCGGCGCACGCAGTCACATGACCGCGCCGCACGCATGAGAATGCGCGACGCGTTTGGAGGTGCGGTGCCTGCTCAGAGACACAAGTGATCCAGCCGCACGCGCGCGCATGCTCTGACAGCAGAGCGGGAGTGCGCACGCTCTCAGACACCAATGCGGGGGTTGCGGGAAGCCAATGCTTCAGCACAGGAGTCTGGAAACGGAAACCAGGAAACATGGAACATGGAGTCCAGCGCACAAGGTAACATCCAGAGAAGACCTGCTTCTTGGAGAACGTCCAGACTTCTTAAAGGCATAGTGACAGAAACAGCAAGGTGCAGCGAAACTAAACATAACATAAGGGTTCTTAGTCTAATCCATTGGCCAAAGAATTATAAGCCTGCTACCATGTCAAGGTGAACCCTACTAAGCAGGTACCTACACTACCCGACGATAAACTAACCTCAGTAGTATAAGAGTGACTGTCCCAGTCTTCCGGAATCCACAGGAGATAAGTAAAGGTCCCAAGGAGGTCCAGACAGGAACAGTATGCGATGAGTACTAGCAAGCACCAGGGCTGGTAGCAAAAGACTAAATGCAAAGAGAAAGTCAAAGAGAGGCTTACTTCCTGTCAGGAGGAAGAGGGCAGGGTTTGCCAGAAAGCAAGATGGCGTTGTTTGCTTCAGAATCCTTAAAGACACAGGATCTTGACTCGCAGCTAGATGGCGGCGATCAGAAGTAAACAGGTAAGGAAGGAACACGCCGCAGGGGGTGTGTTCCGCACATCGTTACAAACAGGTACTTTACTGGATAAAAAGGTAAGAAACAAACAATAATAAGTTGCATCCCACCTCCTCCCAAGATACCTTTTTCCAACACAGTCTGTTCCATTGGAGCACTTGGTGTTGTAGTGTGTAGGTGTTGCTTGATTAGTACCATGTGGACAGGGCCCATCTAACTATCCCTGACTAATAAGAACAGTGGTAATCACAAACCGCATCTGGACCGGTCAGAATGATACTTGATTGGTGCACTTGGGGAATGCAGAACTGGTACAGCTATCGCTGTAGGATGGCAGGCGCAACTTGTCACAGGAACTAACGTTTGGGGGAATGTCTTTCAATGTCTCTTAAATCAGAAACGGAGGTGCTCTAAACAGTATGTGGCAACACTAAGCAGCTTTGCGGGAAACTGCAGCTTTGTACAGATATAATACTAAATACTCCTCTCCTATATGGGCGATTGTCAATACAGGACCAGTGAGGAACAACACAGCAAAACATACAGGCTGGGACCCTTTAAAGATCTGCACTGTATCTCTTCTGAGCTGCTTCAGTGTTACAGCTTGTATTCCTGCTTGTCCTAATGCCTCTGTCTTCAACAGCTACAACGCTCTGTGCTGATCTTGGAGAACAAAAAAGGAGAAAACCAGCGCACAGCCAAGAGTGGGTCCCAAACTATGTTTAAAAAATCTTTCTTTATTGAACCATCTTAAAAAGGGAGGTAAACACCCTCCTACGCGTTTCGTGTAAAGTACACTTTATCAAGGAGTATGTACTGTACAAACATTGCTTCCTTAAATACACCCCCTATCCTCCCGTTTTCGCACCACAGCTGATGACGGCACGCCCACAATGTGGGATGACGTCACTCCCCCATCGGGCCGCCTCCCCAGTCCCTCCGGAGTGACAAGGAGAAAGGACACCCGATCCCCAGCACTCTCCGCGCATGATGTCATCGCGGAGGTGACAAAGATGCGCCCGGCACTTACCCCCTGGAGACCGCTCCCCCGGCGAACAATGGTACAGGCGCAGGTCGCATCTCTCCTCCCTGCTGTCCACGTCATCGCCGGGGGGGGGGGGAACCCCTCGGCAAGCGCCGGACCCAAACTCCGCCTCTCTCTCATCCCAATCAGTGGGTGAATCCAGGGAATGGGAGCCCCACCTCCAGAGACCCCGGAGCCAAGGGGAGCGCGCCCCAAGCAATGAGTACGCCCCTGCGTCATCATCTGTTGCTGGGCAGGAACCGAGGGATGCATAAACAATATAACTTTATTAACATTAATTCTTATGAACATTCCCTATGAATCACTATTTCTAGTGCTACTTCTATGAGAACAGTATAAAAACAAAACAGACAGACATACTAAAACCTCCATATAAACTGTGCAGTACATATATTAATAATAATTGATGTTATTAATAATACAAACATATATAAAGATACAATAAGTTCTATTCTTACAATTTTTTTACAAAATCCATCAATCCAACGTATCCCTATATTAAGGAGATAAACATAACATGAAGTTACAAAATTATATGGTAATAGAAAAGAGAAGAAATAATTAATGTATGCTTGAAAACGTTATCTTGTCAAGAATTGGACATTTATGACATAACGCTTTTTATCCTTCTTGTACTTATGATCAAGGGGTATTATTTTTTCTATAGATGTTAAAAGGATTTACAACCACCACAGTATATTCAATATTCATGCTTGAGACTATAAGACATAAATGTAATAACTCAAAGTCCTATAAAAGTGTACGCAAAAAGTCCCTAACAAATTCTTTACACTTACACATCGAAATGCACCTTATCTTTCATTGAGAAGCAACCTGTATATATGTATTCAAGAAAATTTTCAAAAATTTAGACTATTTTGACTAGAATTAGAATAACGTACAGTATGTCTAAATAAGCTGAATAGGCTATTCCTTTATTCTCCAAGAAAATGAGCCAGATTCCATTCTACATTAATACCATGAGGGGATTTGGTGTTTAACAAAAAGATCCATTTGGATTCCATGCGATCTAAGAGTTTTTACTGGACAGAGTAACCAAATACCGGGCTGTCTGGTTCAATACAGGACACCTGGCAACCCTAAATGTGTCCCTCAGGTAAATCTGGGAATAAGGGCACACTGAGGCACCTGTAAGGAGACCCTCTTATATATACACGAATATATGTATTTATGAATTCAAGTTACAGTACTTTGCTGTGAGATTGCTCCACTTGAATTGCTCCAGTATAATTATATGAAAGTGGTTAGGGAAAGACATACTCTACATACTGTACATGTATCAGTTTCTGCTTTCCTAGTAGACATGACGGGACCTATTTATTAAAGTCTGTGCTGCACAACTGGGTCAAGGTTAATGCAAACAATGCTGTCAGATTTAGCAAAGGAAAAAGCCCCATCAGATACAATGATATATTTCCATTTGATAAACCTGAAGCTGTTTTCACACTAGTTTTGCTCCAGCTTTGCAGCTCTGATAAATGGACCCCGGGGATTTCCATTATTTCTGTGTATTAAGTAATATGCTAAGACTGAATTGTTATTAATCTTATCTGACAAAAATAAGTGCACCAAATACATGAAACTAGATACATTTGTTTATTATAATTGATATCATATTACAGCATGTTAACGTTCATTGTGGACATACTACATGGTGCAGATAGTCAGCATAATCTTAAAATATATGTAGTGAAGCTATCATTTCTTTGCTCCGTTTAAATGAACAGAGCAGATATTATCCCAAGCAAGTGGAAAATGGCGTCACAGCGCATGGATCAACGACCACAGAAAACCATTATTTAGGCATCTCACATTCTACCTGCCATGGAACGGAAGGGTATGTTTAAACAAAAGGAATTGAGGGATAATTAGATTGTAAGCTCTTTGGGGCAAGGACTCCTTTTTCTAAGTGTCACCTTTATGTCTGAAGCACTTCTCCCCATTATGTGTTATTTGTATTATTTGTTATTTGTATGATTGTCCCGTGTATTAGTGCTGTGAAGCGCTATGTATATGAATGGCGCTATATAAATAAAGATATACATACCATTGTGAAATGAATCACCTAAAATCATTAGTGGCGTATGTTGCTATGTCAATATTCATGTTCTTCCATTTGGCGCACATTTTCTTATTTTTGTATGGTATGTGGCACGTTCATACATATGAAGGCATTAACAATTCTTTACATCTACTTGCATTTGTCTTTTACAGTATATCAAGAAAAATGTGACAGATAATTTTGACACATTTATTGTGCCTAAAAGTGGCTCATACTTGTAATATAATTTGCCTACGTGTGCCACAGACAACATCCTAAAACCATCTCCTGGCATAATTTTCTTCTACAAAAATTAACGCACACCCCGTGCAACACATCAAAATTGGTTTCACACATTGGCACACAAAGACAGATATATTGTTTACTCTTTGCATCCGTTTTACAACACTTTTAACAATGCTTTATTGATATCAGCCAATATATAATTTTTAGATGAATACTATTGTGCCCAAACCATAACCTATCTCAAGGGTTTCTACTAGAAACACCATGTGACTCATGGGGTAAAAGAAAAGTGTTGCCTGTTTCTTTTTGTCACAGTATTTCACGGTCTAGCAGTGATGTGAATTAGGCAACGGATGTTTTGGCAAATGGATGTGGCCTGTGCTCCATCATTTCCAAATATCTTTTTAGGTTGGTGGGAAAAAGAGCTGGTGCTGGTGAATTACTTGAATAGTATACATAATATGTACTATATTGGTTTCGGTTAATAACCAATAGTTTATTTCTTTGGGATTGTACAATGGCTGAATGTCAGGAATTTATTAATGTGTTAAATAACATTTCACATAATATCACATAATATCCATCTGATATTTGATCTTTTTGTCTGAATCAGTGTTTTTTTTTTGATTTGTAGATATATTACACCATGGGATCAGCACTCGGGGTATAGATAAATAAGAAAAACTCACATGCCCCTAGCATAAATAGTACTCTAATCTACAAAGATCGAATACACAAGTGAGTATGCACACAGACACACACTTGTCTAAAAAAGCAATGTTTCAAGGCCCCCCTGGCCCCTTTCTCAGGCCAAATTGGTATGGGTACAGGATCATACTGTATGTAGCACCTTGCCTGCAGGACGCAGTGCACCACTGCTGCAGACTGGGTCAGTGCAAGCTCTAGTTTTTCTCTTTTTTTATTTGCAGATACAGTATTAACAAAAGATAATCGTGTTATAGTTACTGGTATCTATCGCAATCCTATAGCCTTCTGCATTTTACTACTCATCATCCATGCTGATTAATTCAAAATATATATTTTTGCATTCGCAGAAATTGTTCTGATGATTTAAAATGTAGCAAAAGAGCTGAGGAACTTAAGGCATTATTCTATGAAATAGGGAAGCGCTGTAGATGCATGAAATGACTTTTTGAGAGCTAAATATAGGTTAAGAGATTCCCTTCTGATCCCACAGAAACGGGAAAATAGTTCTATGGGGGTTATCCGTTTTACAGGAACATACCATAATCAGTAGGATTCCATTTGTGCCATATTACAAGGTAACTGGCATATTCTTATGACTGATGATGATTTACGGAGAATCTCGGGTAGAGTGCAAATGACCCCTAGACGATCTACGAATTTGAAAGATTGTATGATTAAGAGTAATTTTCTGAAAAGAATCCTTAGTAGAGAGAAAATACTGGTTTCTTATCAATGTGGCAAATGTAAGGCGTGTCAATTTAATGTCTAAAACCACCAGCTTCACTGACAGTTCAGGTAGCTGCACTTATCCGATTAAGGTTTATGTCAGCTGCCTAACTAGTAATGTTATCTGTTGTTTATGATGTACATGTAATCTTTCATATGTAGGTATGACTACGAGGCAGCTTAGACAAAGGGTACTGGAGCATGTTGGTAACATTAAAAATGCTCAGACTGATTTAGGTAAAGGAAAACAACTTTCAAGCATTGCCAGACATTTTTTAACCTGTCATGGTCGGTCTGTGAAAGATTTAAAAGCATTTGGAATTGATCAAATCAACCTGGGTATCCAAAGGGGGGCAATGACAAATTATTGTTATAACGAAAGATCAGATAGACATTTTGTTTTGGATACTGTGTCCCACAAAGTTCTCAGTTATACATTTATAGTTTCACTGGGTTGCTGTGAGAATATGTTATTAATGTTTGTAATTATTGTTAATATTCTAGTGTTTGTTCTAGCACTATTTTTTATTGGAGTGACGTCACTATGGGTATATAAGGCACACCAAGCTAGAGGCCACGTCCCTGATGAAGCTTTGTGAGCAAAGTGCATGTCGAGCAGCTGATGATGATGTCACCTCCGGTTACCACCATGCTAGTCCCCATCTGATACAACAGTCTGCTCGCAGACACTTGGAATTGGTGTTCTCTACTCTATGGGACTTATTGCTGATCCTTTGCTAACTATTGTTGACCCTTACATCTGCTGACCATAAGGGAGTTATTTATTTGAACTTATATATGAAATCAATGCCTTTGCTCACTACATTGTTTGCTCACCTCATTGGTCATATGCGGTGGATATACTCGCCTCATTCAGCAGCTTATAAACTATGATTTGTTTCACGATTATATAGGCCACGATTATAGTTGACGTGCGCGCGATGGAGTGCATGACGGAGCGGAAGCCTGTTGCTAGCGTGAAACATGCACTGAGGCTGGAGGTGTGGCAGACGCATCACCAGGCTGGTTGGCCCTCATTGGCTGAACCGCTCATGTGACAGGGCGGTCGCTCTGCAGCGCTCGTGTGCACTATGGGCGGCCTCATTGAGGAACGCACATTTATACTCACGGTGCGCAATTTCATACACACGCACGCCATTACTATAATTGCGGAGGTTAGTGACCCCTCCCTGTTTCAATCTCGCCCATTCCACCTTTTTAAATCCTGTTCTTGCTAAGCATCTGTAAATGACCAGTCTATTAAAATCAGCTCTCCCTCCATTAGAGCGGTTATGAGAGCTTTTTGGAGTTACAGCAATGTTACGACCTATAGATGGCCCATACCGTGGCAGGGTTGTAAGCTTAAAATACTTGGGCCACAGAATTGAACTATATAATTTGTCAAGTTGGATGTAGCACTATGCCTTTTTGTCTTTTGTTCCAGAAATATTTCTAGTCCACAATTACTATCCATATGGGGGATGAACCTAGTAGTGGAGTAAATATTTCTGTGGTCACTCCTAAGATTATTAACCATGAGATTCCTTCATTTATCATTCAGTTTAATGGAGCCCACGTAAGATCAGGAATATTCTGTCACTGGAATGAGCTCAAATTATACCCTATTTTAGGTAACATACTACCTTCACAGCACAAAGTCCTCTTCAGTAGGGCCAAGAGTCTCAAGAGTGTTCTAGCCCCGAGTATGGTTCAGTCTTCTATTGGTTCTGTTGCTGTTTCTGCATTCACCAACTCATCCAAACCTAAGGGCTGTTACAGATGCTCGACGTGTAAAGCCTGTGAATCCATGAGACCGTCTAATCAGTTTGAATCTAAGGTTACTTTAGACGCTTTTGACATTGATACATTTATCAACTGTAACACCAATGTCATGGTATATGTAACTCCTGTAATGGGATTATGGTTTACAATACGTAGGAAAGACCATCAGAAATCTCATAATAAGGATATTCGAACACCTTAGGAATATAAAGGATATTAACAAAAACTTTGTAGACAGAGATAAACTATTTACCCACTTTTTAAAAAAAAAAAAACTTTGAGTGTTCATCAATGTGATCCACAGGCCCTGCATTTTTTGGCTATTGAATCTTTGTGGTGGGTGATATTCTGTCTCATAATAAGGATGTAAGGTTACTTACTACTTAGAGAGCAATTTTGTATTTTCAAATTACACATCACACATCCATGGGATTCAACAATGTTATAGATTTCAAACCTTTTATGAAATAGCTTTTCCAGCGCTGTTCTATTCCTCCTTTTTGTATGTCTGTAATTTTGTATTTTTGTACTTGTGCATTTTGTAGTTTAAGTTTACTTACATAGTTACATAGTTACATAGTAGATGAGGTTGAAAAAAGACGTACGTCCATCAAGTTCAACCTATGCTAAATTTAGACAACAGATACTTTATCCTATATCTATACTTACTTATTGATCCAGAGGAAGGCAAACAAAAAACCCCAGATATCCAATGATATCTCATAGGGGGGAAATAAATTCCTTCCTGACTCCAATGAATGCAGGTGATGCAGAGCACAGCTAGGAAACAGGATACACCGGAACAGCAGCAGTAAAATAAAAGTCCTTTATTGTAACTTCATGGTGCAGACAGGAATGGGTGCAAAAAGCCTCCTTCTCTTACGCGTTTCACGCCTATAAGGCGCTTCGTCAGAGAGTATAGGTAGGTGTGCCATGTTCCCCCTCTTATAGTGGTCTAAATTAACCACAATTGAAAAATCGCCGTTTGAATCGAAAACCGGAAGTGACGCGATGATCACCTAAACCGGAAGTGACGTCGCGCAATGCGCGAGGCTACCTGATGAATAATGTGGCTTATATGTAGTTTATACATGTTCGTGTCACAGGATTTGGCAGCAAGAAAACCGTTAAACTGGCCAAACTCTTTCTTTGCTTGTAGATCAAAGAATCTACTGCGATCGTCCTTCTCAACCGGAAGTGACGTATCGCACTGATACACATGATGATCAATGTTTGTAAACAATGTTGGTTGTCATAGCAACCAAAAACGGCATTCTATTCAATGTTTAACATAGAAAAAACATGTAAAATAGAGGGGAAAATTGGCACAAATATCTTGCTAAATAATCAGTTAGCTAAGATAAAGCAAGATATATTAAAAACAGCTAAAAGAAATACATATACACATCGGAGGACATACTATGACAACCAACATTGTTTACAAACATTGATCATCATGTGTATCAGTGCGATACGTCACTTCCGGTTTTCGATTCAAACGGCGTTTTTTCAATTGTGGTTAATTTAGACCACTATAAGAGGGGGAACATGGTACACCTACCTATATCTCCATTACCCACACTCACCAGGACATTATATTTGGGTACAGACACTCATGCTCACACATATATACCTCATCACTCACCCTCATACCTGCACCTAGCCATCTTCAATCAAGCATTTATTGCATCATAGATGTACAACTATCACGGTCATTAGAGCACTATTACTGAACTTTGTTCACCTTCCTGACTCCAAGAATTGGCAATCGGATTAATCCCTGGATCAACATCCTTCCCATGCATACTTATTTGGTATATCGCTTTCCTTTCTTAAAAGATGTCCAACCTTTTTTTTAAACAAATCTATTGTATCTGGCATCACAGTCTCCATGGGTAATGAATTCCACATTTTAACTGCCCTTACTGTAAAGAACCCTTTCCTTTGTTGCTTTTGAAATTTCCTTTCCTCCAACCTAAAGGGATGGCCCTTAGTCCTTGGTACTGCCCGTGGGATGAATAGTTCTTTTGAAAGCTCCTTGTATTGTCCCGAATATATTTGTTTATAGTTATCATATCCCCTCTTAGACGCCTCTTTTCTAATGTAAATACATCTAATGCAGCCTCTCCTCATAAGTTAGATTGTCCATCCCCTTTTTTAATTTGGTGGCTCTTCTCTGCACTCTCTCTAGTTCCATAATGTCTTTTCTAAGGAGTGGTGCCCAAAATTGTACTCCCTATTCAAGGTGTGGTCTTACTAATGCTTTGTAAAGGGGCATAATTATGTTTACTTCCCTTCCATCCATTGCCCCTTTGATGCAAGATAAGATCTTGTTTGCCTTTGCAGCTACTGCATGACTTTGGGCACTATTGCTAAGCCTGCTGTCTACAAGCACTCCTAAATCCTTCTCCATCAAGGATTACCCCAATTTATCCCCATTTAATGTGTCAATCGCCTGTTTATTCTTGCTTCCCAAATGCATAACCTTACATTTATCTGTATTAAACCTCATCTGCCATTTACCTGCCCACGTTTCCAGTCTCTCCAAGTCCTTCTGAAGAGAAATTACATCCTACTCGGCTTCTACTACCTTACACAAATTAGTATCATCAGCAAAGATGGAGACTTTGCTCTCGCTGTCAACCTGAAGGTCATTAATAAACAAGTTAAAAAGCAGGGGTCCCAGTACCGATCCCTGAGGTACTCCACTCACGACTTTAGCCCAACCTGAAAAAGTTCCATTTATGACAACCCTCTGTTGTCTATCCTTTAACCAGTTTTCAATCTAGGTGCATATATTATTACTAAGTCCAATTTTCTTTATTTTATACACAAACCTCTTGTGTGAAACGTGTCAAAAGCCTTTGTAATATCTAAATAGACCACATCAACTGCATTACCCTGGTCTAAATTCCTACTTACCTCCTCAAAGAAACAAATAAGGTTAGTTTGGCATGATCTATCCTTGATAAATCAATGCTGACTATTACTAATGATTTTGTTTTCCATTAGGTATTCCTGAATTTTATCCCATATTAAACCTTCATGTAGTTTCCCCACTATTGAAGTCAGGCTTACAGGTCTGTAATTCCCTGGTTGTGATCTAGCTCCCTTTTTAAATATAGGCACCACATCTGCTTTACGCCAATCTTGTGGTACTGAGATTTTTTTATTGTTATAGGAGCATTTAACATCAACTGCTCTTCTCTGTCTAACTTAGGGAGCTTAATTTTTCCCAGAAAACCACACTGTGCCTCCTCGTCTCTATTGCTTTAACTAGATACATTTTGGTAGAAATTTTGAAAAACCTTATTTATCTCTCTAGGATTAGTGGTGATATCTCCCAATTTTTCCCTTATTCTCAGAATATGGTTTGACTTCATAGGTTTTCTAGCCATATTGCCCAAAAGCTGCTTTATTTCCAAACTTGTAAAAGTTTAGATCTTTAAACTGCATTTTCTTTTCTTCTTTTCTATGTAGCCAAACCTCACATATATCGTTGGCTCTCATATAACTGTCTCTGTTATCTGTAGTGGGATTTAGCGTAATATGTTTTTAATGGTAAGTTTCAGAAACTGCTTATGGATCTTTAATACATTTTTCATACTTAAACTTGGTGCACTTTATCTTCTTTGTCTGTCTTCTTTTGAGGATCCGGACGGATTTCCCCGGTGAGTGAACGAAGCACCCACAGAAGACTAGAGCTTCAAGAGGAGAGTTTACGGACCCGTTTGGACATTTACGAAGACTGATTTGGAGAGTCTATCGCACATGGAACTTTTCTGTTTGATAAATTATATATATATATTTTTAATCTTTGTTCATTATTTTTTTTTACTACCGTGGATCCACTATTTAGTGTCTGGGTTATACGTCCTTTTTTTTTCTAGTACGATACATCGCATATGCATTTACTATGGCCCCTTGCAGATGCACTTACTATAACACCTGCCTACTATCTCTGGAAGTTCTCCCTACTTATCACTTACATTGGGGCACCTTATCCTAATATTTACTTTTATGTCTTATTCCTATTATGTCTCATATTATTATGTCACATGTATTACTTTTGTAAAGCGCTATGTACATGGATGGTGGTATATAAATAAAGATATACACACATACATGATAAATATAATTACGTCTCATTTATGTTCTACATCACTTGGCCCTTTAAGGAGTTAAGGTACAGTAGAGGAAATCAACAGCTTTTTAAAATATTGCCATTTCACTAGGAAATATTCAACCCTGGAGTGCGAATGTAAGGCAGGAATAAAAGATTTCTTGTTAGTACTGGCTGGCACAAGGTCCTAACTTCAGCACATAGCCAACTTGAGACCGATAATGTTACCTTCTGAACATCATCCAAAACCTAGCAGAACTGGCTACTTCTGCATCTACGCTCAAATAAACACCAGAAAAATATGCCTTTAAAATGTTTCCAGCATTTCAGATGGATAAAGTCCTGGAAAATATTAATGAAGAACACGTGCCCTGATTAAATGCAATAAAGCAAATCCACATATCAAACACGCAATGTGTCTTCATTTAAATCAAAATCGAAGTGTTGATAGTTTGACACATTTGTACTATAAGTCAGAGACTTAAGGGTTCAATCAGTAAAAAAAATAACTTTTATATGTTTACTTTTATCTTTGCCTGAACGCAAGTGTGCACTGGAGTTATTCCCACATAGATAATATAGATGGAGCTACACAGTGCTGCTAGAAAGATATTTAAAAGAACATCAAATACTGTTTTTGCTCTTATGAATAAAGTGTACAGTAAAAATGTAACGTTAACACTTTAACAAATTTATTTAGCTCTGCAAGGGCATTGGGGCCTAGGCACTAAGCACTTATTTTTGGCAAAAAGGCCTACTGCTTTCAGTAAGCCCCGATAAGTCTCCAATAAAAGCCCTTTTCGGCAAAAAAAAATGTTGAGAACAAAAAATCGCCAAACGTGAAGCCACTTATCGGTAGGTTTTCAAACTTGTGCAATTCCAGTAGCCCCGATTAGCTTATTGAGGCTAATAGCGGCTCTAGAATAGAGATTTCCTCTCAAAATCCTCCCGCAAGTAAACGTTGTCAGGCAGGTGGTGAGAAGCTGCTAAGAGGCGGCGAGAGGGGACTTAGGGAAAAAAAAAAACATTTTTCCTGTATCGGATTGATGCTGGGGGCCTCCGGAGCTGATATTAATGGGTCACATCACCGGTTTCTCGACAGTTTTACAAATGTTGCTGACACAGGTATTCTGGGCTTTCTACATACCGTGATAGCAACGCTGCCAAAACTCTCGATCTAAACAGCCTGGCGATTTTCTTTTTGCCGCTTAGTGCATAGGCCCCATTGTATCTGTGGCAACGTTTACATTTCAGAAACGTCTATTTCTAGCCTGATATCATAGAGGTGTACTTAGCCCCTAAACGTTCCAAACTAATATGCTTCACACTTTAATTATTTTATTGTTTCGTGTCCACATACATTTAAGAAACTTGCCAAGTTTACTATAGCTGATCCAGATTAGGTAGACAGACGTACTGTACAATGGGGCTAATAGATCTGAAACAAATGTGGTGGGCAGAATTAGCTTGGTACATAGTCTATAGATTTAGGCCCCAGGACCCTCGTACCCGACAATTTTTTTTGATGTAGAAAAAAGGACGACAAATGATGGAATTCAAAACGTGGTTTATTCCTGTACTATATGGCATGAATCATTGCATAACTGCTGTTATTATATATAGACACTCCTTAGCTTGCTCAGTAATGTGCAAAGTACTTTGATACACCAATGCAGTTAACACATGCTCCAAGTGACTAACCCCATCAGCATAACAGCAGAACTGCCATTTTCAGGTCTTTGTACAGCGAGTCTAATTGGCTATGGTTTGAAATGGGAAATATGCAAGCTGGAAACCACAAATAGGACATTACTAGTACACCAACACTTTAGTTATTATAGGACAAAATCCAACTGTTTGCAGTCAGATATTTGCTGTAATAAACCTGGTGCTAGTTTTTGCGACAGTACGTCATACTGAACCAGTTCTGCAGTAGAGAGACTTGCACTCAGTTTAGCCTATCTCTGAGTGAGTTGTCTTGTAGCGCTATGGAACACAAAAAAGAAGATATAAGTGTAGCCCTTTTTCTGACGCTCCCAAAGGGACTACGGGTAACTGCGTGCAATTGCGGCTCTAGGAGATCTGAGCCTCCGCTACCTGGGAGCCTGGGGTAACACTTATAGTGCAGCGCCTCCACTTACCCAGGATCCCTGTGATGTGAGATTCCCCTGGGCAAGAAATACAACAACACACATATAATGCAACTGATTTTACTGTAACGCAACAGTACCTTATCACTCTATAATGCAACGTAGCAATAACACATAACATATACACTTACACTCTAACGCTCGTATAACCTTAGTGGCTCGGCCACTCTCATCAGGAGCAACGTCTCAGTCCCCTCACCGCGTGCCCCACACACCGTGTCCCTGTATGGTACTATTGGTATAAACTCAGATCTTTAGCCACTCGCTTAGTGTCCCTAAAGAGTTATGCCTAAGGCGGGATCAGCGCCTGTTGACCGGTGTTGGTGCACTTGATGTTATAATACCTTCCGGTCACGGCGGTGACCGGCAACATCTTCAAAAAGGGTCAGACGCCTCCGACACGTAGCCAGATATCATGGTGTCCAGGTGTCCAGCTGTCTGGTCCCAGATGACTGCAACCGCCGCAACTCTGTGCTTATCCCTAACTGGTACTCAGTACCACTATAGGGTGTCCCTGCAGCACAGCAACCTATGGTGACTTCAGGGAATACTCCTAGGGCCTGCGGGGTAGAGCTAGCCTATGCAGGCGGGTCACTGACCCCCTGCACCCACACTACCTCTCCCTTCACCTCCCGGATCCCCTCTCACTAACTTCTCCCTAAAACCTGCAGCAACTCACTGCATTAACAGCATTAACAGCAACCACACTCCACTCAACCTGGTACCTGCAACACACTCCACACTACACTCCACTCAACCTGGTACCTGCAGCTACACTGCACACACACTGTGCCTTCTTGTCAGCGCTCACAGCACTGACAGCCGTGACACTGACAAGACTGCACACACGCTCACACCTAAGGGCAGGGTCCCTACCTTAGGGGCCGTTCCTCAGTACTTACCCACTACCCTAGTGGGGATTGGGGCCTGCCTGGGACCTGGGGATACCTTACCTGGTGTAGAAGCCACTTGCTCCCTACACCCTTCCTCCCCCTTCCTGCTCCCAGCTCCAACTGACGTTGCCCTAAGACCGCGAAATGTATCTATCCCCGCTCTAGGGAATCCTGGCCTCTCATTGGCCACTTGAAGACACCTGGGGTCTCCCTACCTATTCCTCATGGGACTTGTAGTCCCGTGGAGGCCTCTGTACCATTGGGGCCGCGTGCGCGCTTGCCCTGCGCATGCGCAAGTCCCTACAGGCTCCTGTGAGCCTTCTGCGCATGCGCGATCACTGCGCATGCGCAAGCACTTGTAATGGCGACCCCCACTAGCCGGGTGCGCCGCCGAGACTCCGGGGACTCGGAGCACTCCCTGCTCCGGCCCCCACCTTTGCACCGTGCCGGTGGGTCCGTCGCTGCCTCCGGCGGCACCCACGATCGCTCGGCACGCTACAGAGGGGGTCTCTGGGACGAAAAAGAGACCGGGGCTACATAAGAAGATATAAGAGAGCAGAAGTTATCATCCTAAACTAAGATGGGAGAAATAAAAAAAAAACCTACTGCTTTTTCTACTTTGACAATACCTCTATGCGCTACTTATGGTCATCATGCAATTGACAGAATGTTTGGAACTTGCAACTACCAAAGCACCCCAAATATTTCCCATGCTGTTCCTGAAGATGAAACCTTGCGTGAGAGAGATAAGGCTGGTTTTGTAGTAAGTGCTGGCGCGCATGGCGTTGTGCGTGCGTATAGTCCAAACAGTGATGCGCGCGGCTAGAGAGCATGACCATGATGTCAGAAGGGTAGGCCTAACTGTGATTGGCTCACAGTGACACGTGGCGCACCAACAGCGTGCAAATACAAATGTAATGTCTTTCCTCAGATCTGCTGCACCAACGCTCAATATATTACAGGCCTAAGGCTGAGGCCGCGCTGCCGCCAGGCTCGCTCATGCTTGAGAGGGATGACATCACCAACTCTCCAAGCATGAGCACTCTGCTGTCCTTCTGCAATTTGCGAGTGCGAGCGGGGGGCGGGGCGTTTAAGGGAGTGGGCATGTAATTGGCTGGATCGGGCATGTTATTGAAGGAACTATCGTGACATAATTTTGGGTCATGTGACCCTTCTGAGCACATGGAAATCAATTTTCCATGTCGCCCCAAGCGCTGAGCATTGCTGAGCGTACGTGCATGTGCGCTCGCGCAGACAAAGTGTCAGTGTGGCCATGCTCATTAGATTACATTAAAGTGAGTGCGCCAAGCATGAGCGTGCTCAGTGGCAGGGTGGCCGCAGCCTAAGACTATGTAGCAGCATGTTGGGGAGGTAACTGTGACAGGGTAAACAAAAGCCACCAGTTATATGCCTGGAAAACCTATGTCTAGTTTGCAGTGCAGCACTGACTAGGTTAACTTCAGCTGGGAACCTCAGGATAATTAGTTGGATCCCAGCTGCCTAATCAAGGTGTGTTAAAACCCAGGCTGTAGACAGAGGGAGGCTGTTGATGAGAGAGGAGTAAGCTGCTGCTAAAGTGATTCCTGAAAACAAGGTCTGAGTAGCAAAGTAGTGAAACTGTGTACTGTCTGTCCCCTGCATAGAAAAAGGGTATCTGCATATATATATAAACTGTCTACTAAAGAGAAACTGTTTTGTTCGGTTTGCTGAAGGAAAAGCCATTTTCGTTTGTTGCTGAAAAAGAGCTATTTTTGTTTTGTGTGCTGTATATTTTTCAAGTCAAAATAAAACAGCCTTGTCAAGAAACCCGCGAGTGTAGTTGCATGTACCCTGCAACATATGGTGTCAGAAGTGGGATGGATTTTGAAAGGCCCCTGCAGTTAAAGGGCCATACATACACACAAGAATGAAAAAAATGGAAGAATTTTTTTAAGAGGTTTTTGTGCGAGCAGACCAAACAGCAGGGACAGTTAATGCAGGAGCAGGCCCGGCTGCAAGCAGAGAGAGATGAAAGACTTTTGCAGCAGCAAACCCAGCTGCTAACCCAGCAGCAGGCAGCACAGGAGGAGCGAATGGCCAAGCTGCTGACCCAATTCCAGGGGTCTGCCAGTCCAGAACTTGCAAACAGACCCCCGATACTACTGAGGAAAATGGCGCTGAACGAGGATCCAGAGGCTTTTTTACTGACTTTTGAAAGAGTCGCCGAAGCTCAGGGCTGGGCTACAGATCGCTGGGCAACTGCTTTGGCCCCACCCCTCATAGGAGAAGCCCAGGCCTCATATCAGGGTCTCCCAGAAGATCAGGCAAGGGACTACCGCCAAGTAAAAGCCGCCAAACTGGATCGCTTTGGTCTGACCCCAGAGACCTACCGGCAGCAGTTCCGGAACATGAAGTACACCGCTAAGATGAGACCCCAGGTCCTCGCTCGGCGATTATTGGACTTATGTACACGCTGGATACAACCTGAGGAGTGCACTAAGGAGGCAATTCTTGAGCAGGTGGTTTTGGAAAATTTCTACAAGTAATACCCCCTTCCGCACGCTCGTGGGTAAAACGCCACGCTGCTGAAACCCTAGCTTTGGCGGTCTGACTCGTGGAGAACTTCCTTGGGGCTGAGCAGCAGGCGAGTGTCCTGGACCCGACTCCACCGGCACTAGCGGACGCCCAGAGAGGGAGGTCGGATCAATGGGGAACCAACGGCCCGTCACGGAACCGCCAAGTTCCAGCAAAGACGGAGTCCAAATGCTGGTCCCCGCAGAGACCCTCATCTCCTTCCGGATGTCGGCTCGTCGCAAAGTGAGAGGAACTTCCGAGGACGTCGCCCACAGGACCCAACAGATGCCTCCAGTAACCGGTCCAGCGGAGCGCTATCCACAGCCCCTCCTGCGAGGGAACCCTCCCCATGTTCCGCCTGCGGAGAACAAGGCCACCGGTATGTGGACTGTCCACTGATGGATTGTTCATTCAGCAGAACCGTCGCCTCGGCTTTTACTGGGGAAAATTACAAGCCCTGGCTACTTCCAGCCCTGATTGGGGGAAAAAACGTCCAGGCCCTTGTAGATTCGGGCTCTGGGAAAACTCTGGTCCTCCAGGAACTGTTACCGCCCAACGTGTGTTCTTTTGACTCCCCATGGAGCATACACGGCGATGTAAAACGCTATCCGACGGCCAAAATCCGGCTACAGGTAAAAGGTCAGGAGGCTTACCTCGAAGTAGGACTTGCTCCTTGGCTCCCTGCCCCCGTTATGCTCAGTCGGGACTGGCCTTTCTTTTCGGACCTAATGGCCCCAGTTCTTCACGAGGAGCCTGCTTCTAGGGCTAAGGAGAACCCTGGCAAACTGTTCCCCTTCTCGGCAGACATTTTCCCCAGTAGACACCGGGTTCAAAAGACTCGGAAGCAAAGACCCTTGGACAAACAGGACTGGTTGCAGAAATCTGGGTCTCAAGGTGACCATTCTAGTTGTCAGAGGTCACAAGTGATGGCTGGGGATGGCCAAAGGGAGGGGGATATGGGCCCTGGAGATTTACCAGACCTGTATCTCCCTAACTTTCGCCAGAAGAAAAGGGAAGACCCAGTCCTTGCTAGACAGTATGACAAGGTGGTGAAAATTGATGAACAGATTTTAGATGCACACTGGGTGACAATATTCCCCCATTTTGTACTATCAAATGATATCCTATATAGGGTGAATAGGCAGACACAAACAGGGGAGGTCACCAGACAGATATTGGTTCCCAAGGCGTTTGTTAAATCTGTGTTCACTCTAGCCCATACTGTCCCTTGGGGTGGTCACCTGGGCAGGGATAAAACATTGGACTGTATTTCATCCCGATTCTATTGGCCAGGGATGCATAGTGATATTGCTAAGCTATGTGCAGCATGTCCGGAGTGCCAGCTAACTAGTCCAAAAGGACAAAAACCAGCCCCTTTGGTTGCTCTACCCTTGGTGTCAGTTCCCTTTGAAAGGATTGGGGTAGACATGGTAGGACCTCTAGAACCTTCTGCGAAAGGACACAGGTTTATCCTTGTAATAGTTGATTTTGCGACAAGATATCCTGAGGCGTTCCCCCTGAGAACAGCAACGGCGAAGCAAGTAGCCAACAAGTTGTTGGAACTGTTCTCACGGGTTGGACTTCCCCAGGTTATGTTGACAGACCAAGGTACAAATTTCATGGCTAAACTGATGCAGGATGTCTTAAAGTTACTAGAGGTCAAGTCTGTTCGGACATCGGTCTACCATCCACAGACTGACAGATTGGTGGAAAGATTTAACCGAACTCTAAAGGGGATGCTGAGGAAATTTTTAGATTCAGAGAAGAGAGCCTGGGATGAACTTCTCCCTTTCCTGCTGTTTGCAGTGCGGGAAGTTCCCCAGGCCTCCACGGGATTCTCTCCATTTGAATTGCTCTATGGCCGCCAACCCCAGGGTATCCTAGACCTCCTAAAGGAGTCCTGGGAGGAACAGCAGTCCCCTTCTAAGAATACCCTGCAATATGTACTAGACTTTAGGAAGCGCCTAGATGTGGTCGGCCATTTTGCCAGGGAGAATCTTAGATCAGCCCAGGACAGTCAGGAGAGACATTACAATCAGAATGCTCGCATGAGAGTGTTTCACCCAGGAGACCAGGTGATGTTATTGTTACCCAGTTGTGAGAGTAAACTCCTGGCCAAATGGCAGGGCCCATTTGAAGTGCTCCGCCGTACGGGTGATGTGGATTACGAGATCACTCAACCAGGGTCCAGGAAGGGTAAACAAATTTACCATGTGAACTTGCTGAAACCCTGGAAGATGCAGCGGTCTCTATTCATCCACCCGGTGGAGGAGGAAACGGACTTGGGTCCTCGGACTCCACGGGAGAACATCGTGAGTGATGATAAAATCCCAATGGGTAAACAGTTGTCTTCTGAACAAAAAGGGGACTTGTTAATAATTACTCAATTCCAGGATGTTTTTTCTGACTTACCAGGACAAACTAACTTAATTTCCCATGCAATCGAGACAGCACCTGGGGTAAAAGTATGTTCCCGTCCTTATAGGTTGCCTGAAAGTCGTAGGGCTCTGGTAGAGAAGGAGGTACAAGAAATGTTACACTTAGGAGTGATTGAGGAATCATGCAGTGAGTGGTGTAGTCCACTAATTATGGTCCCTAAACCCGATGGGAAGGTAAGATTTTGTGTGGACCTCCGAAAGGTCAATGCGGTATCCAAGTTTGACGCATATCCGATGCCAAGGGTGGACAAATTAATTGACGCCCTTGGTAACGCGGAATATATATCCACGTTGGACTTGACAAAAGGATACTGGCAAATACCTTTAGAGGAAAAGTCTGAATGCAAAACAGCCTTTGCCACTCCCATGGGTTTATACCAGTTTGTGACAATGCCATTTAGACTGCATGGAGCCCCAGCCACATTTCAGAGACTCATGGATAAGATACTGAGGCCCCATAGGACTTATGCCGCAGCCTACCTAGATGACATTGTCATTTATAGTAAACACTGGCGGGCCCATCTAAATAGGCTGAAAGCGGTCCTCAAATCTCTAAGAGAGGCAGGACTCACAGCCAACCCTAAGAAATGTGCCTTGGGTAAAGCGGAAACCAAATACTTAGGGTATGCAGTGGGAGGTGGAAAAGTAAGGCCTATATGTTAGGGGTGCCTGCACACCCTTTGGAGCTCATTAGATAGAGTGTATGTTGCAGGCCTGTGCTTCACAAAAGGAACTCCGGTACAGTATAGCTGCAGGAGATATCCTCTGTGGTGTAGCTCACCCACTTACAAGCTGCTGTGCAGTCCTGCTCAGCTTGGCTTCCTTGTGCAGTGGTCCCTTTGTCTGGTCCCGATCTGCTGGGCTCTGCTTCATGCACTGGTTCAGCTGTGCAGTACTCCCTCCAAACAGCTCTCTGACCTCCTCCAGGGTCCCGAAGGAACTGACTCACTCTGTCATGGCTGCCCCCTCTTAACAACCGTGTTTTGTTTGTTGTCTCTCCCTCTCTCTCTCTCTCTCTCGTCACATGTCATATAGAGAGGAGCCTGCTAGGGGGCAGTAGTGTGTGTTGCTTGCAGACACAGGGGTGTTACATCCTCCCCCTGCTGAAATGTTGATGTCCCCATCAAATATGTCAGGAACACATTGTCACACAGTCTAAACTAACAAATGCTAACTCTCTAAAAATACAGTATCATAAGTACCTGGAAACCCACACTCAGACAGTTCTTATATATTGCATTATTATTACATCTCACAAGTTCCAGGGTCATTAACATCTAATGTCATTGATAACACCCTTTTAGCCACACGGACCACAGGGATTTTGGTTCACACTCCTGGAGAATGATATGTCCGCCTCATTGGAGGTCTAGTCTCCCTTTTTGGGCATGCTGAATACACTTCAGGTGGGACTACTACTTCCCATTGCCTTTCAGTAACCCCACTAAGCACGGGTAGGTTACTGGCAGCAGGCTCTCATAGTTCATACTCATCCTCAGACTCTAGCGGATGCAATGGTGCAAAGTCTTCTGCTTCTGGATCCAACTCAGAGATACTACTCCAATTCCTTGGTTCTACTGGCTGCACTTGGGGAACCTCTTGAGGAGGATCCCTTTCTTCTTGATCTAGAATATCAGACAGGTGTCCCAACATTCTCCCTCCTTTATACCCTTCATCTTCAGCAGACTCATCATCATTACTCTGGGTACATGGGCCTGATTAGCTACAATTTGGGCCTTGTCCTCTGTTTAACCGGTCACTCGTATGGGGCTGGATGTCTACATCAGGTATATTTTCTCTTTCAGGGCACCTGAATTGACCTATGGGTAACAGGTACTTCCTATGTAGTGTCCTCTCTGAGGTTTATGACATTTCCTGGAGGTACTCCCAGAATCAGTTGCATCACTCGGACGCAGTCTACCCGATCAGAGGTAACGCCTTTATTAAGCACCACTTTCAGCAGAGCCCCTTGAAGTCTGCGCATAAAGGCAGATAGTTTCTCCCAGATGGGACATCCCTCTGAACAAGAAATACAGTTCATAGAAAAAAACAAACAAAAAAAAAAAAAATACAGTTCCTCCACGCTCTCTGTGGTGCCAAATGTGTGTTCTAGGGCCCATAGATACTTGCCGGGGGTGCTAGCTTCTTTTCCTACCTTAATGGCTCTCACTATAGCTAATGCGGGCCCCTTTAGGCTTTCCGCAATCTGTATCTTTTTATCCTAATCTGAGCCCCCTCCCCGTTCCTGTACCATCTGCATGGCCTGCTCTATCTAACTTTCAAAATGGTCTTTACTAGCGGGGGTTGGGCAATCCCCAGAGAACATCCTTAACCTTCAATAGTAATGAATCCCCTGGCTAAACTGCATAGATGTTTCCACTAGCTGTCCCATGGCAGTGATAAGGGCCTCGGGACAGCTAGTGGAAAAATCTTAAGCAATCATTTTGAATCCCTAACCTATGATCTATATGATATGTGCTGTCCATCTACTGGCAAACGGCTCATTTAATATTTTCTAGCAAAATTATTTGGTTACCTAATTTGCTGTGCTGCATATTTTCTTGTAATAATTCCTTGTTAAAGAATGACCATTCAGAAAATGCAGGTGTAATCTGTAGAACAGTGGCCAGTGATTTTCTTACTCGCTGGAATTGTTTTTTTAATGAGTCATATTTCGCTGTCAAAATTTTTTTGTGGCTGTTTATTTCTAGTACTTTTGTGCCATACTGCAGTATGCAATTAATCCTATTATAGAAGCAGCTGCACTGCGTGTGTAAAGCCATTTCTCCCAGAGATGAACCAGAGTGTATTGTGGTTTAGATCATTTGATTTTTTTTTTTTTTTTGTAGGACCTGACCAGTATTTAGTGGCATAAATACTTCATCCGGGTTACATTTGCATGGAAGGTAAACATGATTCTAAATATTTAGACCCGTTAGCATTTCAAAGAAAAAAAATTGGAGTTTAAAGTTGTAGATGTAGCCAAGTCCCCCTACCCTGCCTCCGGTGCGGGGGAACTGTTCAGTGGTTCCCGGAGCTCCGCACAATCTGGAGATGGGGGCGGCCATTTTGAGAGTTGCGCATGTGCAGTGCGGTGAGGCGTGCATGCGCATTGGGGGAGGCGGCAGCCATCTTAGTGTAGCTCTGCACATTCAGCCACGGAACTACAGGTCCTAGAATCCCTAGATGGAGTAACTGCACCACATGGAACTCCCCAGCCAATAGGATTGTAGCAAGGGGGAAAACAGGATATCCTCCGCGTTCAGGGAGCACGTGCGCCAGTCCTGACTGAGGAGGCAAAGAAGAAGGTAGTGTCCAGGGAGCAGTGCTTCCTGGCCTAGGCCTAGATCTTGCCCCCTGGGCCCCAGTTAGGCTCTGAGCCATAGTAGAGGAGTGTTGCAGGGAAGGCCCCAGATAGGGACTCTCCCCCTTATGGATATTTCTGCACCGGTGACCGGACGGCCAAGCAGTGCTCTGCGATCTGGGATCAGGCCGCAGTACCCAAGAACATTCAGGTGAGACCCTCCAGCTGGAGCTCACCTCACGAGGAGGATCAGGACCCTTAGGAGAGAGGGGATATGGGTTGGAGGCCCCTCTATGTGGGACCCGCTCCAACCATCGCAACAAGCAGCACCTGGGTACTGGAGTACCAAGGTAGGTACCCAACGTGCACCTACATCCACAGGGGTTAGCGCTACCTCACATTTGGGTGGGAATTACTGGGACAGGACACCAGGGGTATTGGTGCCACAGCACCCTCAATACTTTGGGGGAACCACCACGTGTTGGGGCATTGGGTTATCTGTGTTAGTATGTGTGTACAGTAAACCTTAGTTATATACTTTGTGTGGTGTATTACTTATTATTGTATATTGGTTCCTGTGAGGGGTTATCCCGCCAACGCTGGGATCCCTCAGAGGTGGAGGCGCTGCACGCAAGGAGAAAGAACTCACCCCAGGCTCCTAGAGGCAGAGGCAGAGGCTTAGGCTGCACTTATAGTGCCGGCGACAGCGGCGCAACATCGCGTCAAAACAGATGCATTGCCATTGTCACGTGCGCTTATAGTAAGCGCGATGCGACGGAGCAACGGCTTGGTCGCGATGGCTGGAAGTCATCTCAATTTGATTTTACCAGCGACCGTAGCTTGACGTCGCCGTCACTATAAGCGTAGCCTTAGCCTTCTGTGAGCAAACAGGTACAACAGCACGTGTAGTTGCCCGCGTAGTTCCCTCAGGCATAGGGAAAGGGGCTACATATATTTAAATATGTAATGAAATAAGGGCACTGATATTGCTAATCTGCCACAGAACTCTACAGCCTAAGACTGCTAAGTGAGGCTGATAATCTGCTGTGATTACAAAGGTTACCGCAACGTATCTTTGCCATGTATCACGGCCATGACATCACACCGCTGGTTCACCCTCATTGGCTGAACCGCCACCGTGACGTGGCCAATGCTCGGCCACCATACCAAAAAACAAAAATCTTGTCTTTTGGCCAAGGCGGTCGCACATCGCAGCTTGTGCGCACAAACGCCGACAGGGGCCTGCCCATAGAGGGCTGTGCCTTGTGTGCAGTGTGCAAGGCGTAGCCCACGTCGCAGCGGCCACTGAGAACCTAGCCTTAGAAATAAAGAACTTTAGAAATGGAACCAGTGGTCATCGAATCAACCTGATTACTCTTGGGTAGCTTCTGTTCCATCCCGTTCACATAAATGAGCGAGTATTTAGGTGTCAGTAGAATACATGATAAAAGCAGCATACACCCCTCCCCCGTAGTCAAGCCCAGGGCATTCTCAGTACATGATTGCATCACTCAGACAACCAATCACTATTGGAGATGTCAGTAGAAAGTGCTGGTATTGAAAATGCTTGGGTGTCTCCTGTGTGTTCCAGCAATGTTGGGATTTATATTTGGTTTGCTGGCAAAAATGTTGCTACTTGCCTATCCTTGGGAACCCCTTTGGTGGGAAATGTGTAATTTTTGGTATTTCAGCAGCAGGTCCATGCAGCAGGAAATTTATCGTTGAGAAGATAGCTGCTTAAAAGCAGCATACACTAATTGTATACAGTGATGCAGCCTTGTTTGATTTACTTTTTGGATAGAATTGCAGGTTTCATCAAAAAAAGAGGTAATGCCATATAGATTAGAGTTTGCCTCACATACTACAAGACAATGTATTTCTATTGAATAATGAGTGACATAGGAACATTAAAATATACTTGCACTTTTCCCTTTTTTGTTCTGATAATGTCCTGGTAAAGCTGTAGCTATAGAGTGAAACGTCAATGAATAAAGGTTACATTTTATTTTTACTTAAGACTGGTGGGCTATTCTCTTCACACCTGTGTATATGCAGTTGACGTGCAACTGCAGTATCTGCACAGAATAAGCGCATTCACTTTTTGTGATTACTGTAGGAGTGCATCCCAATCTCTCTTTTTTTATTATTGTTTAACTCAGGGGTGCTGATTATTGAACCGGGAGTCGATGCTACTGTCACTGTTTTGCTGAGCTTTCACTTAAACCAGGGGTGCTCCGCTCCAGTCCTCAAGCTCCCCCTAACAGGTCAGGTTTTCAGGATGTCCCAGCTTCAGCACAGGTGGCTCCATCAGAGACTCAGTCTTAGACTTAGTAGGTATCCCTGCTTCAGCACAGGTGTCTAATTCAGTCCCTGCTTCAGCACAGGTGGCTCCATCAGAGACTCAGTCTTAACCTTAGTAGGTATCCCTGCTACAGCACAGGTGTCTCAATCAGTCCCTGCTTCAGCACAGGTGGCTCCATCAGAGGCTCAGTCCTAGACTGAGCCTCTGATGGAGCCACCTGTGCTGAAGCTGAGATATCCTGAAAAACTGACCTGTCGGAGGGGGGGGGGGGGGAGCTTGAGGACTGGACTTGAGCACTCCTGGTTTAAGTGAAAGCTCAGCAAAACAGTGACAGTAGCATCGACTCCAGGTTAAATAATAAGGTGGATGAAATGGCACAACAGTTTTCAATAAGCCGATGCATGGGATATCTCTCAACGATCCAGCATGATCTGTTATTTAAATCAATGCTATGGGAATCGCATACAATTGTTTGCAGTTACAAGAACTGATCACTCCTGTGGCTCTATGAGAGCGGCACCTAAGGACATGTGATGCCTGTGTTAGCGATGACGTGGTCGAAGAGACTAGACTTTTGTCCAGCATGTGCCCTAGGTGAAAATCTTACAAAACTTTACAAATGTAGCCAGGTCCCCCGCTGGACTTCCCTCGGCTCCCCCTTACCTCCGGTAGCTGCGGGGGTAGTTACGGGCTGTAAGGGAGGCGAGTGCATCGCCGGAGCTCGTCGACACAGGCGGCGGCCATTTTACGACTCCTTGCGCATGCGCAATGCAGGCTTGTGTTGCGGCTGCCATCTTGGTATAGATCGCACATGCGCAGAGAATTTCCACAGCGGCGGCCATCACAGAAGTACTCAACAGGGGAACTACAATCCCCAGCAGCCCCTGGGGCTGCTAGACACATGGGCTGTAACAGCCAAACATGCGGCCGAAATCCCCTGCGATCAGATTGATACATTTGGCTCGCTCAGGGGAACCACGCCAGTCAGAGCCAGGACAGAAAAGGGGAAGGTAGGGTCTGAGTGTCAGTGGCACTCAGACTAGGCAAGAGTACCCCCTTAGGTCCCAGATAGGCCCAACTCAAGTGAGCTTGTGGTTGCTTCAGGGAAGGCCCTAGATAGGGACGCTTCCCCATTTACTTAGAAGTGTCAGGGACACAGAGGAAGATGCCGCGCGGTGATTGCGGCCTGTGGTCTGGGACCAGACCACCTACGTACAGAGACTCTTAAAAGGTGGGACCCTCCTACCGAAGACCACCAACGCAGAGGCGGACGGTGACGTCGCTGGATCAGCGGATCCCCATCGTTAAGTCGGCCACACTGAGTACTGGAGTGCTCGGCAGGTACCTCACAAAGTGCACCAACAACTCACGGGGTAGCGCTACTCCCTACACTCTTGGGTGGGCCTGGACATTGGGGAAAAGGACATCAGGGTATTGTGCCAAGCACCTAATGTTCTTTGGGGACACTCATTGGTGTACAGAGTTGGGGTTGTTATACTGTGTGGTACAGGGTACTGTTGATGGTTCATAGTAAAGGTTATTATATATACAGACGTGTGTGTGTATTACTGGTATTGTTCCTTGGAGGGGCTTTTCCTGCTGCGTCAGGATCCCTTTCAGGTGGAGGCGCTGCACCGAGGTTGACATCTGATCACCCCAGGCTCCCAGTGGCGCAGGCTCCGGCCTTCTGTGAGCCAACAGGTAACGGCAGTACCGGTAGATTCTTTATTAAAGGGAAAGAGGGCTACACAAATAAAATATCAATTAACAAAATCCAGGTTCATACATCTACCAAAGCAAAACGGAAGCCTTGATTTCTAATACATCTATATAACAAACAGAAATGTGGTTTGTAAATGGATAAGTTATGCCAGGCTGGGCTACATTTCTGTTACTTGCCTGAGAAGATCTTTTTGTAATTAGTACTCACAGCCCATCGCTGAGACGGAACAAAATTCTACTCTATTTCATCTATAAATAGCACTGCAATTAGAAGTGGAGGTGGCACTGCAACATGCTATTGTGGTCACAGGAAATGCAGTAATTCCTATCACATGTAGGTTTGACTTTTCAATAGCAAAGCAGGGTTAACTATAGAGGCCTTTTGGATATCCATTGACATGAGATCAAAATAAAACTAATGATCCTTACTATCAAGAGAACTGATGTCAAATATGCAGCTGATGATCAACATAGAAGAAATACATTAATGATACTGATACATGCACACATATGAGACTATATAAAAGTTGTCTATATACTGTATATGGGTTTATTAAGATTATGTAAGACATGTTAATGTGTATTTACAAGTTAAATGCTAGGGACAAAAATATTTAAGTTAAATGCTGTGAACACAATATTTACCAGTGCTAAAATATATCATCACAAATAAAGAGATGACAAATAATAACGCTATATTAACCGTTTGTGTGCAATACAAATCTAGCAAATAATCACAGGGGGATATACAATATGTTTTATCAAAATATGAATGTGGGATAAAATGCTGAAATTTTGGGCGTTTCCTGAAAACAGTAAAATAGTCAAATAGTGAGACCACTGAAAATGTAATAACAAGATTTTAGGGCAGGGGTGCTCAACTCCAGTCCATAGGACCCCCCAGAGGTCAGGTTTTAAGGATATCCCTGCTACAACACAGGTGGCTGCATATAAGTCTTTGACTGATCCACTGATTGAGCCACCTGTGCTGAAGCTGGGATATCCTTAAAGCCTGACCGGTGGGGGGTCTTGAGAACTGAAGTTGAGCACCCCCTGATCAAGGGCAAGCTTCGCAATAGCGTCATTTGAACCATTTTATACTGAAGAAGCAGAACTTACATTTAGGTATTGTCAAGCTTGGAGCTCCCATGGACTCTTTAACATGGACTCTGATTTTTAACCTACTTGGCGGTAATATAGCTCTTAAATAAGTTAATTTCTTTTGCATGTTGTACACATGACTTAAATGATCTAGTTAATATCTGTAACACGGCAGAAGGGTTAAACATGATCAGTAGGCACATGTTGAGAAATAAAAGCACCTATGTATCAGGCTTCAAAAAGTGCCTCTTACTTTACATCTTTTGTATTTATTTTCTTTGCTTTTAACTGCTTTAAATGCAACAACAACAAAAAAAAACATGATCAGTCTTCTACACATACTGTAAATAGGGGCAAAAGAGGTGGAAAATACATTGATACATTTACGCTGCTAAACGACACATATTCTCATACTTATTAAAATGTCCTTATTATTTTCCTGAATTTGTATTTCAGTCATCACTTGCCAAAGGCCAACTCAGGTATCCAAACAAGAACCAGGTGTTAGTCCAAAAATACCACAACAAAAAGATATGTCCTTTTGGATTTATGATGGACCACATGTTGGACGGAAACTTGGACATAATAAGTTAATCTTTATATCCACATCAAAAAGGTGCACTTTCTCCTTAAACCTATTGCAAAGTCCTTAATATATTACATATGACTAACCTCAATATTGATCCATATGGCTTTTCACTTGCTACCTTTCAGTTATTTAATATGGTGACACGTCACCTTGGTAATGATACATTTATCTTTATTTAAAAATATGTTAATATATTCTAATTATACTGAATAGGATGGTTAAAGGTAAACTTTGTTTACTAACCACACACACTAATTAATTATAACACTCACCGTTATATGCTGTCCTTATTACTTAAATAAATATATCAGATACTGTATGCTGGGTGTGAACTTCCCGCATTAAATTAAACTGAATCTTCAACTACTCTATTGAACAATTCAATATTGCAGCATAGATTTTGTATCATTCATCTATTTACTATTTTAATCACTGGTTCGGATAAAAAAAATCTGAGCTTTTTAAGATTCTTTAAATTCCAAATAACAATGTTGCATTTGTATGTGTGACTATTTTAATCAGTTTATTCCATAATTCTTCGTGGCAATCTGCTAAATGTCTTGGTGGCATGTTAAAAAAAAAAGAAGATGTTTTTCACCAAAAATATACCACAACTTGACGCAGTTCTTGCTAAACGAACGTACATTAACATGACTTCAGTGTAGCAGTTTTTGTTATAATTAATACCAGTTAAAGACATGGGAAATGTTTTGTATTTGTTTGTCACTTTCCTTTTGTTGTTTAGGTTTTTAAATACTGTAGACAGAATTTTCTGTTTGTATTTTAACTACTACTTTAATTCTCTCTGTTGTGTCTACAAAGTCTATTTCCCGTCCTGCATATATGTGGTATATTCACCAGTGATGTGTGCGTCTGCTACCCAGCTGTTTTCCCAGGGAAAACACTGCAATGATTGCCACATGACAGGAAAATACAACCCTGATGAAGAGAGACAATTTTAGGATAAAACTTCAAACACAGAAACAAACACACTTTGCACTGGATAGTTTCATGTAGGATAGAATGCAATATGCAGTGAACAGACTGAGCTAGCTGTTACTCTCAATGCATTCCACCCTATACCTACTGTATGTGTCGCCCCTCCTTTCTATATCAAAGAATAGGTTGCACTTCATTAACCAAGGCTGTGCTGAAAGCTGTGTAATGTGGCAGGCATATGCTTATAGGGGTCCATGTTAAAATGGATATGAAGTAAAAGGTGACACTGTGTGCTCATTTGCATGTCATTTCCCAGAATCCCTAGCTGCAGTGGAAGCACTGCATGCTGAGAGATAATGGTGAAAGGCAGAGTTACAGACCTGTCTGAAACATGGGAATGTGCTCACAAGTGGTATTTTGTATTTGCTATATTAAAGAAAAAGCATACAGGTCTCTAACACTCAAAGAACATAGCCATTCAAAAAGTTACAGCAGATCATAGAAGTACTTCAGGGAATATTGACTAATGCAAAACCCTAGTGCATACATAAATTATGACATTTCAGGACAACTGGGCTGTCATCTGATCTCAGTCAGCAAGGGATATAAAAAATTATGCTTTTGTTCAAGTTGTGTCACTCAGCTCAATAGCTGCAGATGCCAAGCCCAGTATTGTCATAGAAAAGAGGATATGCAGCAATCTATGATGACAGCATTTATCAAAAGCTTATGGAAGTACTGTGTGAAACACAGAGGTTATAGTGAGTATAAATTATATTATATAGTTATATATATATTATATATATATTCTAGCTGAGAGACCCGGCGTTGCCCGTGAGTTAAATTTCCCGCTAGGAAAGGGGGGGGGGGGGAGAGGAGGAGGGGGGGGGAGAGGGGGGGAGAGGGGGGGAAAAGAGGGGGGGGAGAGGGGGGGGAAAGGGGGGTGAGAGGGGGGGAAAAGGGGGGGGAAGAGGGGGGGAAAAGGGGGGGAAAGGGGGGGGAAGAGGGGGGGAAAAGGGGGGGAAAAGGGGGGGAAAAGGGGGGGGGGAGAGGGGGGAAAAGGGGAAAAAGGGGGAGGGAGGGGGGACAGTGGACAGGATGAGGGGAGGGGGGGGACAGTGGACAGGAGGGCGGGACAGTGGACGGGGGGGACAGTGGACGGGGGGGGGACAGTGGACAGGGGGGGGACAGTGGACGGGGGGTGGGGACAGTGGACAGGGGGGGACAGTGGACAGGGGGGGACAGTGGACGGGGGGGACAGTGGATGGGGGGGACAGTGGACAGGGGGGACACAGTGGACGGGGGGACACAGTGGACGGGGGGACAGTGGACGGGGGGGACAGTGGATGAGGGGGGGACAGTGGACAGGGGGGACAATGGATAGGATGGGGATGGGACAGTGGACAGGAGGGGGACGGGACAGTGGACAGGAGGGGGACGGGACAGTGGACAGGAGGGGGACGGGACAGTGGACAGGAGAGGGGGTGACAGTGGACAGGAAGGGGGTTGACAGTGGACAGGAGGGGGGTTGACAGTTTACAGGAGGGGGGTTGACAGTGGACAGGAGGGGGACGGGACAGTGGACAGGAGGGGGACGGGACAGTGGACAGGAGGGGGAAGGGACAGTGGACAGGAGGGGGGGTGACAGTGGACAGGAGGGGGGTGACAGTGGACAGGATGGGGTGTGACAGTGGACAGGAGGGGGGGTGACAGTGGACAGGAGGGGGGGTGACAGTGGACAGGAGGGGGGGTGACAGTGGACAGGAGGGGGGTGACAGTGGACAGGAGGGTGGTGACAGTGGACAGGAGGGGGGGTGACAGTGGACAGGAGGGCGGGTGACAGTGGACAGGAGGGCGGGTGACAGTGGACAGGAGGGGGGGTGACAGTGGACAGGAGGGGGGGTGACAGTGGACAGGAGGGGGGGTGACAGTGGACAGGAAGGGGGGTGACAGTGGACAGGAGACGGGATGACAGTGGACAGGACGGGGGGTGACAGTGGACAGGAGGGGGGGTGATAGTGGACAGGAGGGGGGGTGACAGTGGACAGGAGGGGGGGGCAGTGGACAGGAGGGGGGTGACAGTGGACAGGAGGGGGGGCAGTGGACAGGAGGGGGGGTGGGTTGCTTAAAATTTGAGGGTCCCTCCTCTCCACTCCCCCTGTATGTTTCTTTGCTCCCCCCTCTCTCTCCGCTCTGCCCCCCCCCCCATGCATAGCTCCGGTCCCCACCCTACAGTGTCTGACACTCACACAGTGACACACACACACACACAGTGTCCCACACACACACACACACACACACACACACACACACACACACACACACACACACACACACACACACACACACACACACACACACACACAGTGACACACACACACACACAGTGACACACACACACACACACACACACACACACACACACACACACACACACACACACACACACACACACACACACACACATACACACACACACACACACAGTGACCCACACACACACACGTCACCTCTCCTTCCGCCCGCCGCCATCTTAGTTACTCCACGAGGGAGGAAGGGGGTCCTTCCAGGCGCCGCCATCTTAGGTGCCGCGTGCCAGCTAAAGGCTGCCTGCCCACTGCCTGTCCGGCCGTTGGGGAGGGGGGGAGGTAAGTGGAGCACGGGGGAGGTGAGTGGAGCACACCGGGGAGGGGGGGAGGTGAGTGGAGCACACCGGGGAGGGGGGGAGGTGAGTGGAGCACACCTGGGAGGGGGGAGGTGAGTGGAGCACAGGGGAGGTGAGTGTAGCACACCGGGGAGGGGGGGAGGTGAGTGGAGCACACAGGGGAGAGGGGGAGGTGAGTGGAGCGCACGGGGGAGGTTAGTGGAGCACAGCGGGGAGGGGGGGAGGTGAGTGGAGCGCACGGGGGAGGTGAGTGGAGCACGGGGGAGGGGAGTGGAGCACACCGGGGAGGGGGGAGGTGAGTGGAGCAACCGGGGAGGTGAGTGGATCACACCGGGGAGGGGGGGAGGTGAGTGAAGCACACCGGGGAGGGGGGAAGGTGAGTGGAGCACACCGGGGAGGGGGGAAGGTGAGTGGAGCACACCGGGGAGGGGGGGAGGTGAGTGGAGCACATGGGGGAGGTGAGTGGAGCACGGGGGAGGTGAGTGGAGCACACCGGGGAAGGGGGGAGGTGAGTGGAGCACACCGGGGAGGGGGGGAGGTGAGTGGAGCACACCGGGGAGGGGGGGAGGTGAGTGGAGGGAGGTGAGTGGAGTGCCGGTGGGGTGAGGGAGGTGAGTGTGATGGGGAGGAGGGAGGTGATTGTGATGGGGGGGAGAGGACAGAGAGGTGAAGGCTGCAGGTGAGGTGTGTTGGGGCCGGCGGGTAAGAGAGCGGGAGGTGTGTGTGTGTGTGTGTGTGTGTGTGAGAGCGGGAGGTGTGTGTGTGTGTGTGTGTGTGTGTGTGTGTGTGTCGTCACTCCGCCTCAGGCAAATGAGAGGTGTGCGGGGGCGGGCGGGCCAACGGACCAATGAGATTTCACCTAGAGACACAGGAAGATGCAGACAGGCATACAGTGCTTTCACTAATATATAATAAGAGAGATATATATATATATATATATATATATATATATATATATATATATAATAAGAGATATATATATATATATATATATATATATATATATATATATATATATATATACATATTTAAGTTATGGTGAGTAAAAAAAGTGACAAAAACCCTCCACAGCAAAGCATATAGCAAATGGAAATATAACAGTATGCTCATTTGCATGTCTTAGGCAGGTCTGCAACCCCGCCTTTCACCACTATCACCCAGCACACAGCACTTCCACTGCAGCAAGGGATTCTGGGAAATGACATGCACATGAGCACACAGTGCCACTTTTTGCTTCAAAACCATTTTAAACATGGTTCCCTATAGGTTTAAGCTTGCTGCATGGTCACAGCTTTAAGCACAGCCAGGGTTAAGATGCATAGCCAGTAAATCCGCCCACAGACATCTGTTTCGACCTTAATGGGCCTCATCAGTGTGGGGTTGGTTACACTGGCTATGCAAAGCTGAAGCAATGAGGATGGGGTTTACCATACTGTACTTAGTTAATTTATAGGGAGTAAAAAAGTGACAATATACCACAACTGTTCACGGCGACACATTAAATACCTCACAATAGCATGAAAAATGTTGAGGGGTGGGGGAGGGGCTTGTGGGGGTGTGAGTTTTGCTAGGCAATGTGCAAAGACGCCAACCAAAATCCAAAAGGTATTGTGTAAAAATAGTAAAAGATTTATGCTGAACAGACAACGTACATTAGAGCTCTATTGTAGTTATTGTACTTAGTGTGTTCTGCATATGTCCTATCCTATTTTTACCCCTACGCAGTCACTTTTGGATTTTGGTTGGCACCATTTTGAGGTATTTAATGTGTGGCCCTGAACAGTTATAGTACCCCTGGGGACCAAAACATCTGGCTATCTAGTGTCTGATGGAACAATAAATACTTTATTAAATATAACTTTGTTCTGTGCTGGTAACTTGAGCAGTCTCCATGATCCAGTTAATTGCTGTAACAATTTTTATTTCTACCGTGCATGACCCAGGCCATAAGGCAATACAGTGATATAAGACATTGAAAGAATAAGATATTGACTGATAGATTACAGAAAGTTGTGATACCTTACTCCTGAGGTGGTGAAGTACCTCAGGGATCATTACTCGGACTGATGCTAACTTTTAAGTAATGAGTGTCCAACAGAGTGTTGAGTCGACTACAATTTAATTGCAAGATCCTGCATTTGGACTGAAAAAACCCAGGAGCAGTAAATAAGTGGTGGAGAAATCCATCACATTGCTGGTTGAATCGGGAGACATAGTGTGTTGCGGCTCCCGCCCTTCGTCACGACCGGAAGTGACGCACGCGGGAGATCCGAACACACCGACAGAGAGAATGCCGAAGGGACCGGGATTTCGTACCATTCACTGTTTTTAAGTGCAAAATGTGAGTGTACTTTTAATCTATGTCAATGTTCATGAATATATCTTTGAAAAATACTACACCATAAGAGTCCTTTTCTTTTTATGGTAACATCCTGGGGAAAAGTTTACCTTACCTGTGGGATCGATATTGAAGGTCTGCAATCACTGCTTGCTCCCATCAGAGAGACAATGTCTCTGATATGCGCTACCATTATGGATAAAGTGTGAGTTAAATTCAACCACAACACCCCAAACTATATCATTGTAACGGTGAAGGGGTCAACCAGGCTCACTAATAAAGGTTCAGCCAGCTTGGTTACCCCTGATCCGGGTGTTGAGGTCCTAGAGTGTCAGCTCTTGGACCCAGATGTCCTAACTGCATTACTGTGAGTGTGTGCTAATTATGCGACATTAAAGATTTCTGTGTGTTTTGCCTTTCCTGGGATGCTGGGACCAAGAGATTTCTAGGCTGTACGTTTCAGGGTGGGTTTGTCGGAGAAAGTCTTTACAGAATGTGGCTATGTATAGGGGTTCCGGAATTATGGGATACCCCAGGAATTGGATCCAGGAATCGATTGAGATTCTCGGATACAGCCAAGCACAGTACTTCGGTCAAACTCTGACTCTGAAAACGCTATTACGACTCACCGCCAGGATTCCTGCTGCAGCATCTTCCAGACAAGGTAAACGGGCAAGAAGGGTTTAATGTATACATGCAGCTATACACAGGGTCCCTGGAAAAAAAGAGAGGTCCCTAGTATAAGGACGGGTACCCCAGATACATGTCCAGGTACCCTGGACCTGGTATAGGGGTTCAGGGGGGAACTCCAGCTATGTGTTAAAGCGGAGAGTGCTTTTTTTCTCTAAAGTGTGCCAAGAATGTGGCTAGTGAGTGTAGTAAATATATACACTCACTCCATCCCTGACACCTGAACAGGGACTTCTATATTTTATCACACAGAAGACAGGACACAGTATATTTTATTAAAGGGTTATATTTAATAGGTATACAGTATGTACTGATAACCTGTGAATGAACTGTGGGATTTCCAAGTCATGGATTCCAAGCGACCAGATGGCTACCAAGCTTGGTGCCTATGGGTCAGTGCGGAGTCCTGACTTGAAAGCCTCAGGGATGCCAAGGTGTTAGAACAGGAGGGGTACAGAAGCTCTGCTTGAGTACACGCATCCTGGGCTAACACAGGGCTATCCGGCCACCATTTGCCAGAGCCCAGACTCTGTGGAACCTGGACAGCGGGTGGGCTCAGTATGCAAAGAGGCAGAGGGGCCAGTTTAGCCCACGCCCCCTTGCAGAATGAAAAAAAGTGTCCACCCGGCTTTACAATACCGGCAAATTGGGGATTGGCTGGCAAGAGAATTCCCATGCTCTGATTGGCTGTAGAGGTTTGTGAATGGGACCCTGAAACCCATAAGGAGCCTTGCAGCCAATGAGGAGGACAGATTCCAAGTGCGAAACCATCAGCGGCAAATTCAGAGATGCTCTGTACTGAATAGATGCGAGCCGGCTTCAAGGATTTTCAACTCCGAAAAGTTTCTAAGTCCCACTTCTGAAGAACGTAGCGGTCGTGGCTGCATTGCATGCTGAAATAAGTTCCATGACTTTTGTGAGTACCTACCGGTCATTGGAAAGGGCTCTTACAGAGGTCATTTTTGTGAATTTCGTTTAAAGGATAGATTTATTCATTAGCCCCGTTCCCAGTAAGTGTGTTAACCTTGTAAATTGTGTTACATTGTGTGTATGTCTTTTCCTGTAATAAATTACAATTTATTTTACCGCCTTGCTTTGCTCAATCAATGATCCCGGTATAAATAAAGGTGTTAATAAACCTGGACTCCCGTGACAATCATTTCAAAACTGGTTGCACTATGTTGTTAATCTTTTACATGCAATTGCTGTGAACGTTTGGCGCTCCCCTAAAACTTCGGATATCTGAATAGGGAAAGGTAATTTCAACAAAAATGAGGAGGTGGTAATGCCATGCAGGGCCACCGACAGGATATAAGGGATCTGTCTGAAACATCTTGGATGACTGCTGACAGGAAGTGGTGTCATCTGTCCAAAGTTACCACGGACATCTTGCTTCCTACAAATTCTGTCCTTACTCCCCGACAGGAATTAAGCCTCTCTCTGGCCTTTAAAGAGCAGGTGGTTGCTACTACAAAGTACTGGATACCTTGTCCTGTCTGAGCTCTCCCATGCCTTTGTTTTGCCTCCCGCCTGCCTCGACCTCGGAACCAGACCTGATTACCACTGCATCCAGGCCTCTGATCCCTGGCCAAGGTCGGTGTATTACTCCCTACCTCTGCCCTGCGGGCCCGTATACTGTTTTGCAGTCAGCAACATTACACATTGCATGAGCCAAGCAATGGACCCTGCAGAGGTAGAGAATGCTGTTTCCCATCAGGGCCAGCTTCTAGAAACCCATGCCACCCATCTAGCTACACTGGATCAGAAACAGTATTCCATCTCTGCTATGCTGCAGACCCTGTGCAGTCACCTCAGTACCCCCAACGTGACCCCATCTATGCCCACACCTTTAGCTCGTGACTCTGCCCCAGTATCTGTGGCCATAAGGGAGCCCTCGATCCCGACTCCTGTGCGGACATGGAGGGCTTTCCTCGGCTTGCAGAGTATTCTTGAACCAGTGCCAGGTGCAGTTCGACACACAACCGCCATCCTTCTCTATCCACCGCTATCAAGTAGCATATATCTTCTTCCTCCTCACGGATAAAGCATTAGCTTGGACGTCACCTCTTCATGAAAAGGGTTCCTCCTTGTTGGATGATTCTGTCGCTTTTATGCAAACCTTTTGGACAATCTTTTATACCGCCGGCTGTGCGGCTTCCGCTGAATTTTCACTACTAAAGTTAAAACAAGGCTCTCGCACTACGGGACAATATGCTATCGAGTTTAGGACCTGGCAGAGGAGACCGATTGGAATGAGGGGGCTTTGAAGGCAGCTTACCATCAGGCATTGAGGAGAGGCTGAAGGACGAACTGACATACTGGGACCTACCCGCAGATCTGGAAGGCCTGATCGCCCTTTGCATGTCCCTGAACCTTCGGATGAGGAAAAGACGCCAGGAGCAGGATCATTCTCACAGATTCCGGTCTCTTCCGATGACTCCACCTATTCAGACTCCTTCCAATGAAATGGCAGGAGAACCAACGGAGCCCATGCAATTGTACAATTTGCGTTTGACAGAACGGGTGAAGCAGCACTGGCGATCCTTGGGGTTGTTCCTCTATTGTGGCAACAGGTACAAACCTGTCTTAAGAAGTTGGGAAATGCCCGCGCCCAGAGCAAATAGGGGAGTTTACTCTGGGTATCTGTACCTTCTCAACATCTCCTTGTCGCTTGATAGTCCCCATCTGCCTATCCTGGAAAGACCAATCCGTGATAACCAAGGCCTCCGAAGACTCCAGAGCCGCTGGTATATTTGAGGATGAGGCCTTCGCTAAATGGACCAATATTCATCTCCAGGGAAAGGATGTACCCCTTGGACATATCTCTTCCATTGATGGTAGACCGTTGGGATCGGGGGTCATATCACAAGAGGTGGTTCAAATCTTTTGTTTTGCACCATGAACTCGTCCAGCTGGATGTCATCAATTCCCCAGCCATCAATATGGTTCTAAGGCTTCCCTGGCTACGTACCCTCAATTCCCAGATTGACTGGATTTCGGGACAGATACGAACTTGCGGGTCGGCCTGCCATGGCAAATGTCTTTCACCCTGTTGTCCGGTGGTTTCTCTTCCACTGCCTCCACTGTAGGACTTACCGGTCTTCCGGCCTGTTACTCTGACCTGCGGCGAGACTTCGACAAGGGACATGCTAAAGAATTACTTGTTCATCGACAGTTTGATTGTGCAATCGATCTCCTTCCTGGGATGACTCCTCCTCGTGGACGTACATATCCTCTTTCCGAACCGGAAACCAAAGCGATGAGGACATACATTGATGAGAACCCGAAGAGAGGATTCATTCGCAAATCCTGTTCTCCTGCTAGTGCAGATTTTTTCTTTGTGGCAAATAATGACGGGTCATTGAGACTTTGTATTGATTACCGGGGTTTGAATAAAATCACTGTCCTCTTCCTCTGATCACCGAAATCTTTGATCGTCTAGATGGGGCAACAGTTTTTACCATGCTCGATTTTTAAGAGGGGCCTATAACCTTATGAGTATAAAGCAGGGTGACAAGTGGAAAATCACTTTCAACACACGCGATGGCCACTACGAGTACTTGGTGATGCCCTTCGGCCTATGCAATGCACCCACAGTGTTCCAATTCTTCGTGAATTAAATTTTCAGAGACATGTTAGACATCTCAGTTATTGTATACCATGATTATATCCTCATCTACTCTAAAACCCTGCAACAACATCATCAGCAGGTGAGGGTGGCCCTTGAATGCCTCCTGGAGAACAATCTCTTCGCTAAATTTGAGAAGTGCAAATTCGAGAAATTACGTCTTTCTTCTCTTGGATACATCATCTCTGCCCAGTGCCTAGAAATTGATCCTACTGCTGTTCTGGACTGGCCAGTACCTAAGGGATTAAAAGCCATTCAGAGATTCTTGGGTTTCGCAAATTATTACAGGCGATTCATTCGGGATTTTTCCAAAATCGTTGCACCCATGACAGCCATGACAAAAAAAAGGCACATCCCATGAACTGGTCTCCACAGGCTCAGGCTGCTTTTCTGAAGCTCAAGAAACTTTTTTTCTTCTGCACTCATACTGAAACACCCCGATCCTCGAAATGGATGCCCGGACATTGGAGCAGTTGCAGTTCTGTCACAGAGAAGTAAGTTTCAGGGTCGCTTACATCTGTGTTCCTTCTTCTCTAAGATGTTTTCTCCTGTGGAACACAACTACGATGTGGGCAATCGTGAACTTCTAGCCGTACCAGTCATGATTCTTATGGACCATAAAAACTTGGAAAACCTGAGGGGCCACGCAGGTTAAACACTCGCCAGGCTTTTTCACTCACATTACGTGATCTCCTACCAGAGGGTTTCCAAGAATGTAAAGGTGGATGACCTATCACACCAGTTTTCCACAGATAACACTGATTCGATGGACAAAGGCCCCATAATTTCTTCATCTAAGATTATGTCTGCTACTTCGATTCTTCATCATATTCTAAAGCCAAGACCAAGACGCCCGTTGGAATAACCATTCTCCCAGCCAAACTTTTCTTTCCCCATCTCCTTTGGCAGGAGGTTCTTTGATGGGGACATGAATCCAAACTCGCATGCCATCCGTGGGTTCGGAAAACATGTGAGCTCCTTGAGAGGACCTTTTGTGGCCAGAATTAAATACAGAGGTACAGGACTTCGTCTCGGGCTGCAGTGTATGTGCCCGAACTAAGGTCCCTCGAACCCTTCCTTGTGGACTTCTGCAGCCACTGCCTATACCCTCCAGTTATTGGATGCACCTATCCATGGACTTTATTGTGGAACTTCCCACCTCTCAAGGCATGACTACGATTATCGTTATTGTTGACTGTTTTACTAAACAGGCTCATTTTGTACCCCTAAAAAAGCTTCCCTCCTCTTCTGAGCTGGCAGACATCATCATCAAGGAGGTATTTCATCTGCTTGGACTTCCTTTAGAGATCGTCTCAGTCAGGGTGTCTCAGTTCATTAAAAAAATTTGGAAGGCATTCTCTCTGGCCTTTAAAGAGCAGGCAGTTGCTATTAGTCTTTACTTGTGCAAAGTACTGGATACCTTGTCCTGTCTGAGCTCTCCCGTGCCTTTGTTTTGCCTGCTGCCTGTCTTGACCTTGGAACTGAATCTGACTACCCCTTGCCTGCCGCCTGCCTCGATCTCGGAACGGACCTGACTACCCTTTGCCTGCCGCCTGCCTTGACCTCAGAACCGGACCTGACTATCCTTTGCCTGCCGCCTGCCTCAACCTCAGAACCGAACCTGATTACACCTGCATCCCAGGCCTTTGATCCCAGGCCAAGGTCGGTCGGTGTATTATTCCTTACCTCTGCCCTGCTTGTCTGTATCCTGTTTTGCAGTCAACAATGTTACACAGGAGGGGGGAGCAAGGACAAGTGTCCCGGGTCCAGCCACTGCCATGGACCTGGTCGGCGACAGAGGTCTGGACCAACTTCTGTGTCCTACTGCCAGGCCTCCGGTTGCCACCAGGCCCGGCTCTCCTCAGCTGCTGCGGGTCTCCTATCAGACCTGCCTCTCTCCCGCCGGTGCACACCGGAAGCTGGGCCTGACTTCTGGTCATGGCCAGTTTCCACGTGCTCTAGCGGGAGAGAAAGACCCGGCACAGGAGAGAGGCAGGCCCGGCAGGAGGCTTGCAGCAGCTGGGTAGAGCGGAGCCCGCTGGCAACCAGAGCCCTGAGACATCCTCAAGGGAAGTGTGTTCTGTATGAATTTGGGGATGGAAGGGTAGTGTTGTATGTATTTAGGGATGGGAGGGTAGTGTTGCATGTATTTGGGGATGGGGGGTAGTATTGTACGTGTATAGTGGGGTCAGGGGGTAGTGTTGTATGTGTATTGGGGGGGAATTATTGTGAGGGGGGATTATTGTGGGAGGATTGTGTGGGCATCGTAGGGGGATAATTGTTGTGGGGGGTATTGTGTGAATAATGTGGGGGTGAAATTATTGTGGGGGTGATTGCAGGGGAATTGTGTGTGTGTGTGGGGGGGCAGGGTGGGAATGAGTGTGAGGGAGGATTGAGGGAGTGAGATTGAGTTAGGGGGTAATTAAGTGGCAGCAGAGTGGGGGAGAGTGTGAGAGGAGAGTGGGCATAAGAGGAAGTGTGGAAGAGAAGGTGGAAACAGAGGGGAGAGAGTAAAACATGGGGAGAAGGGGCAGAGCGATGTGTGAAAGGGGGGGGAAGGCTCGCAAAACTGCCGACACGGGGGAGGGGCATCATAACTCTAGTAATGTGCCGTGGGCTTTATTTTACTGACTAACACAATACAGTATCTAAATCTAAGCTCTGTATTAATAAAGAAGCAAATAGCCTCTGCTTACCTTTAAAAATAAGTGTTTCCTTTATGCCATTGTGTTTCCTTTATGCCTTATGTTGTGTTTTTCAGCAATACCATCTTTTTTAAAACTTGATGTTGCGTTAAAATGGAGATATCCATTGCTGAAAAAAAGCCTGCCTGGGTAGTAAAAATGGCTGCTGCCACCCAGACATATTAAAACAACAAAGGTTGCCACGGTAATGGCTAATGCCAGTGAAACAATAAACAGGGGAGACAACAAAAATCAAATGTATAGATTAGCAGTGCACAATATAAGGAATTCTGTGACAAAACACGGGCACCAGATGTATTAAAGATGATTGTTTTGTTACTTTAATGGTAGTTCCAGTACCACCACATCGGCTTTCATGACTTCTGGCCATAGACCTCTAACAGTTTGTTATGGCTTCGTTTTTTGTTTTGTGGGGAGATTGTTGCTTTAAACTTCTAAAAGGAGAGCATTCCAAATGCTCCACATTTTGCATCTATCGTCTTTAACAAAAGTCGAGTATCTCTGAAGTATTTCATTGTCCTTTAGTGATACCTTGGTATTGCGAATGCACCTTCATGAGAATAATGGATTGTATAATAACAATGCTTTCACAGCCTCTCGCTGAAGATGAAGATAAGTGTTTCTCAGATAAATATCTTTCGTTATAATAGCATATAGTATATAAGGGGCATAGAATTATAGGCAATTTGAGTAAATTGGGCTTTCTTGAAAGTTTTGTACTCTTCAGCTTTGTATATTTCACAATTAAACTCATACTTACCATGTTTACATAGTTGTTGAGGTTAAAAAAGACATTTAAGATATCAAGATCAACCTTTTACTTAATGTTATATTTGCATTGCAGTGTTGACATCACTCAAAATTAAGGCTGTGTTCAAGCCACAAATATACAAATTATAAAATATTGTTCAATATTTCTGTCTGTCTGTCTTTTCACACAATTATCAATGTTGACACTCAAAGTAATTCCTGTTTGTGAAACAATATTGTTTTGCATACTGGAAGGTTGAGAGTTTCATGCAGGGGTGACATGGAATTCAGTGTGGGGGGGCAGTAATACCACGAAGAGCAAAGCATTGTCTTGTGGGTGGATATGGAACAATCAGGAGCAGACAAGGAACATTCAGGAGCAGACAAGGAACACTCAGGAGCAAATAAGGAACACTCAGAAGCAGACAATGAACACACAGGAGAAGACAAGGAACACAGGAGCAGATAATAAACAATCAGGAGCAGACAAGGAACAATCAGGAGCAGACAAGGAACAATCAGGAGCAGACAAGGATCAATCATGAGCACTCTAGAAGACAACAGTTTATTCAATATTGTGGGCAGTCTTATTCAAGCGTCTTCCTGTTGGTCAAGTTTCCTCACCTAAGCATATCCAGTCGTTTTTATTCTCACTGCAGGTCTATAGCAGTAGCTTAGTGGTAGGAACACCTGGGGCTCATTTATTAAAGTCTCCCGGTTGTTAAATAGTAGCAAAGCTCACGCAAGTCCGGCACCGGATTGACCAATGAAGAAAATCGCACTGGTTTCAATTGGAATCTGGTGCAGTATTTTTTTGTTTAAATGTATGAACCCGCACTCTTTAATCCAAACTCTATAGTTAGCTCTTTGAGAAAGGGATTCACTGTTCCTGCAAAATTGTATGCACAGTGCTGTATACATTGTCAGTGCTGCATAAGAAAAACAAGTACAGTATTATTGTTGCAAATCTATTGAAAATGTGTACAGTTCTGTTTTCTGGCTGATCTTTTTCTATTCTCTTATTTGAAAATGAACTGGTTTATTTTGTATATCACAAATGCCACACGTCTTACACCTGTGCCTCCATGTGTATTCAGTTTAATGACTTGACTTGCCTTCTATTCGCCCACAAGTTGACTGACAGAACCTTTTTTTCCACACATGCTAGTGCTACAGTGTTGAGTTAACTGAGCTCACAAGATTGCAGCATACACCTTATTTAATGGGAATACAGTTGCCAACCACTTGTGTGTTTTTAGATCAATAGAAGCGGTGTCTTTGGTCAGAGGAGAGAAGCTGTTGTGAGAATCTGTCACAAGAACAGTGAAACCTCATCTATTACTGTACTCACGAGCTCTCATTTTCTTAACTTTGATTGATTACTGAGTTACAAAATGTACAATCCATTACCTTTTCCATCAAACATGTTCAACTGGTATATTCTACAAGCTCCCAGAGGGATTGCATTGTCTATGCATGCAAAGTATTACACATGCACATGGGGCATTTAAAAGCACAGGAGGCTTGGCTTCATAAGTTAGGCCAGGGGGGCACAATCTTTTTCCCCTGCGCCCCCCTGCTGGCTTTCCCCCTCTCCTCGCACCTCCCCCCCCCCCTCTCTTACCTTGATTCAGACGTCCTGGCGTCATGACGTCACGTTGTGATGTCACATGACCCCGCTGCGCCATTTGACGCCGCATTGCCAAGGCGACGCATCACCAGGAGCGTCTGAATCAAGGTAAGTAAGGTTTACAGAAGCCCTGCAGCTCCCCCGGCATTAATTTAAATGCCTTCGGGAAGCGTGCGGGGGCCTCTGTAAACCCCGCGCCCCCCGCAGAAAATCTCGTGCCCCCCTGGGGGGCGCCCCCCAAACTTTGCGCACTGCTGAGTTAGGCAACCTATCCTCAAAATTGTTAGACGTAAGGGTGAGACTTCTTGTCCTAAAATCATTTGTGTAAAATTCAACAAAAGGTAAAAGTGACACAGCTACTGTTCCCACTACCTGGAATCTGTGTCTGCTGCTTAGCCACTGCAGAACTTTGAAGATAAATCATTTAATTAAGTCAACATTTCGGTGCCATAACCACACCTTCGTTACATCACCGAAATGTTGACTTGATAAAATTATTTGTATTTTTTAAAACAAGTCTAGTATTCTGGATCCAGGGTCCTGTCTGGGGTATGAATGAAACCAGCTAGCTTCAACTCAGTTTCTTTCCAAAGCACAAGTCCTGTATATTTTCTTCACTTTATTTAGGAAAGCAGCAATAAAAACAGGCACTTGTGGATAAGATGTTTGTGTTGGAAAGGTGTATCTCTGTGGATGCTTTGTAGTAAGGACAGGTGAAAAGAAATGGCCTTGCCATAGGGGTGTAACATGAATGTACTCACTCTGCCAATGTAAGGAAGTAAAGGCAGTGGGTACTGCTTGTGACACAGGGATAGGGGTCAGGCCATACTAACTGTCAGCAGGGACAGGGGGGAATGGGAAAGCCCATTAACTTGGAGGACTGGAGATGTTGCCAGGGCAACAGGGATGTGACAGACTGGAAGGAAAAAAGGCAACATAATGTATCCATTCCATCTGCACTGGGAGTGAAACTGCAAGGAAAGTAACATCCAAATACAGCTAGCAGGCAGAACTGCCAAGGAAAGGGGGGGGGGTGAAACAGAGAAGGCAGAAATGGGTATTTCTGTTCCATGACATCTAGAGTGCATTATCTTCAAAGTTATGTGAGCAGCTTACAGCAACTGCTGAGTAACAGCACCCAGCACACTCACCAAAATGGAGCCATGGAGCATTTACTGTGAGTAAGGTGTGCAAGACTTACACCAATGTACTTTCTATACAACCACTGCAGGAACCAGAAAATTGGGGTTTAAAAAGCAAGTTTGTGGACCTGTGAAAGGCGTGCTGATACATTCATGGGTATTCTATTTTTGCAGTATAACCTAATTGTGCTTTGTTTACAACCCATACCAGCTTCATAATGTGCCAAAAAACTTTACGGATAAAGCTGGTCTCTTCACAGTAAACGTTAACTCATCCCATAATGGGGTTGGTGATAATGCAACCCAGGTTGTGAAGCTACAGTAGTTTAAATCTGTTTTTCCCTTTTAGGGACCTCCCTTGTGAACAAAGGGTAACTTTTTAATGCTGTACTGTATATTGCTTGAGAGGTTGCTTTTTCCAGTAATATACAGCATATTTCCATTTGTTTTAAGTGTTTTTCACTAGAATATTGGATTAGAGTTTGTAATTAACCTCTACCACTACATTCGTGGCCTGCAGTTTCTAAAATGTGGTCTAAATGTATAAAAAAAAAATACAACTACGATATAAAATATCTATATTTTCCCTATTTGAACCGGGTAGTTTTGGAGTACACATATAAAATCAGATTTAGTATGATTTTCCTTCTGAATCTCATCATATAAATTATTTCCCCTTTTGCCGATTTGATGTTATTTAAAGGCATACCCCAGTTTAGGGACACTCACTTTAAGTACACTCGCGAGTAAGTACACATCGCCCACTAGGAAAACGGCAGCTTGCGCATGCGCCTGTCAGCACGTCCTGAACAGCAATACCGGCTCCCTACCTGTACCGAAGCTGTGCGCAAGCGGGGAGACTACACTACCGACACACTTTATTGAAGTGTGGTCGGTACCGCAAGCCGGGAAATCTCCCGGCTTGCTAGTGGCCGCCCCTCGGCGTGCCGCGCGTCATAGACGCGCGGTCACGCGTCATCGGGAGCGTGCGCCCGCTGCACGCGTGTCCAGGGGCTCCGCGAGGGAGCCCTGGTGTCCCGCGATCGCGGGACAGCGGCAGGGGGTTCCGGGGGACCCGGCGGACCCGGCAGCGGTAGGGAGAGCGCCCCGATCGGAGGGCGCTCTTCCGCTGCTTCGGCGTGCGCCCGTCACACTCGGGCGCGCGCCAGGCTACTGCTGCGGCACAGAACGGGCAAATGCTCGAATAAACTGTGCCGCAGCAGTATAGAGCCTATTACAAATGCATTATTTACATCAGTTATGCGCGTATATGACAATTGCAGTACAGTACATGCAGCGATAAGTAGGGAAAAGGTAGTGCTTCACTTTAAGTACATTTTCGCTTTACATACATGCTCCGGTCCCATTGCGTACGTTATTGCGGGGTATGCCTATACTTAATACATTTTTTCCTAGGGACCTGTATTTAAAAACTATTCATTCATACACAAGTATTGTTCCATGCAAGTTATAATACTGCCTGTGATCGCCAATTACAATCCCTCCTTGGTTAGCAGTACTGTACTGCAATCTGTTTTGATTTAACTGATATAGAAATGCCATGCTGTAATTATTTGTTTTGATTTTACTTATTCAGGAACTTTTTTCCTATGGTAGTGCAGACAATTTCACATCAAAACCAAATTGTAATAATCATGAAGGCCATTTTCTCTAGAGAAAAACATTATATTTGTGTAGGTGTGACTACATTTTGTGAAACTGGCAATGGGAGTGAAGAGAAACATCTTAAATTATACAGATATGAAATGATGTTTACATGCAAATGACTAATGCGTTACTAACATAATGCATTTAATTATAGATTGCTCAAAAATAGTATTCAATATTTTTAATGTACACCAGCTATTTTTGGCGAATGTAAGGAGTATCACCATGTATCCCATTATTCTCAAAAACAGAGAGCTGAAATCTGTGTAACACACATTTCTAAGAGAAGGAAGCAAGAGGGAGATAGACACAAGTTTAAAGAGGATTCTGTATGGGAGAGGGAAGAAATGTGGAGCACATGGATATAGTAAAATATTGCAAAGATTATGGATGGGCAGGTCCATAGTTTGAATTTCGAACTTGGTGAAAGCTCATTTGGAAATTCATGTCGAATTGCTTCACAAAATGCATAGGGGTTGTGATGGTAGGGGTAGATTTGGCTGCTTTTAAATAAAGGTTAAGCCCACTATTACCCCTACCTGTCAATGATTTGGTGTAGTTATTTATGTATGTACAGTCCTATATATGTTCCTCTCAAAGTATATACAACAGTGATGCTCTGTCCAAGACTGGGGATGTGTCGGGGTTAACTCTTGCAAATGAGCTGTAATCACATCAGAGTTTAGTATTGCAGGCCTGGGCACTGATTGGATTAGGTCCATTGTTGAGGAACCAGGGAGAGGTCGACCACCTGTTGAGTGGACTTGCTCTGCAAGACCTGGGCCTGTATCTGTACTGTTTGTCTGTGAAAGGGGATTGAATCAGCATTGTCCTGGTCCACCTTCGAACCCAGTAATCTCATCAACTGGGTCTAGGGCTGTGTGGAGAGACCAGGAACATGGTTCCTACCCTGACTAGCTGGCATCTGAGGGTATAAATACTCCTTCTCCCCAGCCTCAAGAGTCTTTCTGGACTGGATATTCTTTGGGAAGGCTGTGTGCTAACAGGGGACTGGCAGAGCCCCTGTAAAGGAAGAGCTGACAGGGAGTCAGCAGAAGGGAACTGAGGAGACCCAGTGCATGGGGGCTGGAGTATCCAGTGTTGCTGCAGTCTGCGTGTGCAGCATTGGCCGGAGCTGTTTGTGTGAAGCAATGGCGGGGAATTTAAAACTGCTAGCCAGCAGAGAGCAAGGCAGTGTTGTCCATACTACAGGGCAGCAGCTCAAGTTGGGAATGCGTAAGGTTCCGGACGGAGGTCCCCACACCTAGGACTTTAAGTTGTTCCCCCAGTTACTCCCATTGGGTGAGTTTGTGTGTGTGTTTTATGTACTGGAAATTTGTGGAAACTTTCCCCAATAAATTCACTTTTTTGTTCAACTCTGCAGTTCTGTCTAGTGTACTGATCCCTGGCGTAAATTGTCCTGGTCTCCCTTGACAGGGAGATCAGCTCTTTCCAGGCCGACTGTAGGGCAGCCTGGTTGGAGAGCCACCTACAAGAACACAGTGAGAAGAGGGAGGCATGGTCAGTGACATCAGTTGAAGGCGTATGTGAAAGTCTACCACTGAAGCATTCTTCTTACGGCACCAGCTGCACGGATTATATGAGCTACTTGCACCTGCTGTACGGTTTTGAGCATGTGAGTGCATTACATTTTCTTATTTCGTTTTTCATTATTGAAACGTTATTACACCTTTGGAGGTTCCTTCTCTTGCTCTCTTTTACTAGTTGAATTATATCTGATGGCATTAGGATTTCCTGACATAAGAGCTGCATAGGATCCCCTATCCAGAGAGTGTATAGACTTTTTTTTTATTGATTAGCCCTAAGTCTATACAAACTTTTAGTTTTATTGCAATCTCTGAATTTGTTCAAATAATGTTATTTCTTCCCACACTTTATTATAAAAAAATTTTTTTAAATAATTTTCTTTACCTTGATATTCATATATTTTAACACATTAATGCTAATTAATATCTATGTATTGATATATTTTATACACATCATCCACAGCACTTGTTTGTTTATTTTATACCCTTTCAAGATGCTCCTTTTTGTTTTGTATCCTCAGACTATTATTTATTTTAATTGTATGTGTGTTTTCTTCTAATAAACCTAACACTAATAATAAAATAAAAACAAAACATGAAAATGATTTAGCACCAAAACACAAGTGAAAGCGCTTGTAAGCAAAAATGGAGTTACAGTATGTGTAGAAGACATTTGGGTCAAACTCGAAAATATTGTCCATGCCACAATGTTGTTGTTTTGGAAGTTTGTGCTAAATAAAAGGTTTTCTTTTGCAGGATTTTAGCTCCTAGTTTACAGTCAAGAAGCTTCAATATTCCTAAAAAGCGCTAAGCTGGGCAGCACCTTGCAGACCATTTACAATAATGATTTGTAATATGCCATATGCTTTAAAACTGCTTAGAAAACATGGCCAGGAGCCTCCTACCCATACTCATGTGAGTAAGAAGTTAGACAATGGTAGAACAAGAAGATTAGCTCATACAGAAAGAACATCTCCTTCAGTGCACATTTAATAATAGCATATTCTACAGACAGATTTAACTGCATCCCAACAGCCTAACTCATGGGTGCTAAGCTCCAGTCCTTAAGACACCCCAACAGGTCAGCTTTTAAGGATATCCCAGCTTTAGCACAGGTGGCCCAGTCTTTGACTGAGCCACTGATTGAGCCACCGGTACTGAAGCATGGACTGATTGAGCCACCATTGTTGAAGCATAGACTGATTGAGCCACCAGTGCTGAAGCAGGGACTGATTGAGCCACCTGTGCTGAAGCCGAGATATCCTGAAACCTGATCTGTTGGGGGGAGGGGTGGGAGGCTTGAGGACTGGAGTTGAGAACCCCTGGCCTAACTAATGTTTCTCACACTGAGTGGTAGAGATGGTGTGAGAAGTCTTGGGTGCTGCCACGTTTTTCCTGTTCACAACCAGAGAACCCCTACAGTATGTTTGTACTTCCAATTCCCTCTTTACTCCCTGAGTGTTAAAGGGACCAGCAACACACTGCTTTGCAATTCATTGCGGGTCCCTCGGACATTCAAGGGTTTCAAGAAAGAGAGATTTATTTTAGAAAGACTTCCCCCCTGGCTATTTTTACAACATAACTGTTGCCTAAATCTTTATAACCTACTGTCCACAGATCTGTGCCCCAATATTTAATAATTGTAGCTCAGACACCGTATCACTACCTCTTAAAAAGACAATTCAATCTCTGCTCAAGACCCACTGGGTGGAAATCTATGTCAGTGTTTCATTGTACCTGTCACTCAGCTCACCATTTTCTAAAGCTATGGTATAGGTAAAGTAGCTGTAAAACTGAATTTATGGGAGGTATAACTATAACTAACACCATTTTTTTAACACCTATGCACTGATTGATAATGAATAAATAGAGTGCAGATGAACCATGTATTTTGCAATAAGAGGGTACTAATAATGAATAGTCAAATAAAAGCAAATGGACATTAGGAAAAATAGTAAATGCTAAATACAGTAAAACCAAGCATTGTTTACAAGGAAAGTACTAGGTGGACACAGAGAGACAAATAGTATGCACATAAGACTACAGTAAAGCACAATTGTAATCACAATATTGCTAAAGGCACTCACAACACATTAAGGACTGTATACTACATTTTAAAAGCTTGGCTATTAAAATTCACAATAAGAGAGCCATTTGAAACGGGTTTCCTGGCGTCATGACTCATTGTATCGAAGTACTTGGCACTTATTTTGCTCCACTTGCATCATCAAGGGATTTAGGAAGTGTATGTTTGGTGCAGTTGGAGAATTTAGGGAAGGAGTAACAGGGTGTTATGTGACTGAACTCCTCAAATTCTGTCACAGATTTTCAACATCCCCCTAAATACAGTAGCACCTAATTAACCTTTAAGGTTTGTATTTGAGGACTGCATTTGGGCAGCCCTTTTAAATGGCATTACAATGGCAGGTACTGTATCATATTCTGCATCAGGCTGGCATCTTTCTTTGGTCATTTATATTTGCTTCAATAAAACCCACCAGTTGTTAGGTGGCATAAAACTAACCGGCTTTTTTATATCTTGCTCTCTCTCTTTTTTTTAAAACTAATTTTTAGGATACTTCTCGTGTTTAACCAGTTTTAACTGCACTGTATGTAGCGCATTTTTAGCACATTCAGTGCATCTTAGTTTTAACCCTTTAGACACTGCATACATGTCACGCATCCCATGCTGTTGGCTATAGCAGTATTTTTCAACAGGGGTTGCTAGGAACCCATTTGTTCCCCGGATATCCCTAAAGGGTTCCCTGCAATTTTCAGGTCATTTGAAAATTGTACTAAAAAGAGAAGAATTCACAATTCATCTGATCTCAGGCGCGCCATTAGAGAAGGTTGGGGTTCCTCAGAATTTCACCAGGGTTTCTTCACCAAAAAAAGGTAAGAAACTACTGGTCTATAGTATTGTTTTGTTTCCTCTTCTCTCTATATTCTGTGGAAGAAATACAAAAGACAGTATAACATTGGTAGTGTACGAGCCTGCAGAGGGGTTGTGCTTGACGTAGTTGCAGGCTTGAAAGGTTTTGGCCAAAGAATTTAACCAAATGGCCCATAGTTATGAAAAGAACAAATTAGAAAAAACAGATAGTAATGTACTGAGTAACTTATTGTGTTGGATGCAGCATTGGGGCTTCTCTGTCTATTGTTTAACCGGCTAATAGACCTGTCTAAAATATATGACTACTATCAACATAATCACTGTGTTTTTTAGGATCCATAGCAGTGAAACAATTAATGTGTTGCTGTCTTAAAAGAGCAGTCCAAATGGCCGTTTTTTTTTTTAAGGAAAAAAAATCCCTTTAATATGGGCATCAATGCAATCCACACAATGATAAGTAATTAGCTAAGCTGCTGATCGATCTGTTCTCCTGTGATCGATTGGTGACGATTCGGCTCGGGGGTTCACTAAATGTCAGTGCAGCAGAAGAGGACCAAAGATGCAAAGTTCTGTGGGGAAGATCATGTACAATTGGTGCACTGCTAGAGAGAGGACAGGACTGAAAAGGGGTGGGCTAGAGCCTGATTCAGAAGAAGAAGGGGGTGTGACTTTGTAAATGGGTGCTATAGAAACAAAAATTGCTTGTTACATTATAATACATTAAAAATGTCATTCGGAGTTTTTTTTTTTTTTTTTTTTTTTTTTTTTTTTTTTAAATGCTACAAGTATTTTCTCATAGTACAGAACTGATTTATTAAAAACATTTTAAGGGTTATTCCATTTTTCGGAGGGCTCGAACAAATAGAAGAAAAGGTAGATTATGTTTATATGTTAAACCGGATTTAAAACCTATTATAAGTGAAGATGTTTATGAAGGGAATGATGAAAATTTAGAGAGCAACTTTCTGGATATAAATTAGCACTGGAGGTAAAAGTATAATGAAAATGTTTGTAGGAATATGCTATAAAGCCCCCAAATATCTGTGAGATTGAGGAAGCCAAAATATTTTTCCAAATGGAGAAAGCAGAAAACTTGGTTATGTTATAATAAAGGGTGATTTTAATTTTCCTGACATAGACTGGAGCAATGAGATTAGCATTACAACTGTAGCCATGTCTGGTTTTGGCTACTTCCCTGCCCTGCCTAACATGTAAGTCCTGGTGCAGTGCTGGCAGTGTTAGGCCCAATCCGGGTTTTCCCCAGCAGTGAGCAGCTCCCTTGAGTGACAGGGGGCTGGGGGGGTGGGGGGATGACACACAAGGCCTGTGTTCTGCCCAATCATAGGCTCAGATCTTGGACCCACACCCAGGGTACTTAAGGGGCTGCACTTCCTAAATATAGCCAGAGTGTTGTCTCTCCCCTGAGAGAGACTGGTCCCATGGAAGAGGTGCACAGGACTCTGACACCTTCTTTCCCCTCCCTTAGGCGAGTGGGAGTGAGGAATATACCCCTCATCCCATCAGGGGGTTAGGGAAGAGTATAGGACCGGCTCTGGAGGCCTCAAGTCCCAGAGTTTGAGTCCAGGGACCAACACAATGCTGGGAATAAAATGTATGCAGTGTATGCTGTTTGTTGCTGTTGGACAATAAAGAGTTTTCCAGTTATAACATATACTCCTGCCTCTGAGGGCAGTCTATAAGGGTGAGTATCTGAGTGTTCTCCTGCAGGGATTGCCTCCGGCACTTCTGGAGCCTGCAAGGGATGGAGGCGCTGAACCAAGAGTGAGAAAGAACTGGTTATCACCCCAAGAGCCTGTCATGTCTTTCCCAGAAAAAACGGCAGAACCTCAAAGCTTCTGTGAGCCAACAGGTACTCAGCACCACACACCTAGTAACAGGGGAATCTCCCAGAGGGTTGGGGAAACACCGTTACACAACTAAAGGAAACAGGTGTTTGGATATTCTTAAAGACAATTACCCAAACTATCGAGGAACCAACCAGGAGAGGGGCAATACTGGATTTGGTAATATCAAACAATGTAGAAGTGATAACAAATATTAAAGTATGGGAACATTTGGGAAACAGTGATATGTCCCATTTGAAATAAATGATCAAGAACCATATTATATGGATCCAAAAAAGACACTTAGAAGGAGGATTTTAATAAAATAAGGAACAATCTACAAGGAATAAATTGGGAATTAAATTTTTGCAGAAAGAAAATGTGGAAGATTAAAAAAAGCAGTCTTAAAACATTGTTAGATAAGTATAATTATCAGTGTATACTCTTGGGTAATAAATATAAAAGAAACAAGTCTAAACCAATGTCGCTAAATAAAGTCAGAAGGGGCAGTGCATCATATCAGAACTATAAAGAACATAAAAAAGTTGCAAAATGGCAATCGGATTAGCAAAAATTGAAAATAAAAATAGGATTGCAATAAAAAGTAAGATCAACCCAAAAAGTACATTAATAAACATATTAGAAAAGTGAATATAGAACCCTTTCAGTGTGAGATGGACATGCAAATTATTGGAGACAAGGAGAAGTCAGAGGTATAAAATAAAGGATTTGCCTCTGTGTTTACCAAGGAGAAGTCAATTGTACAAATATTGAAAACTGGGGGAAGTCACAAGCTCTATATTAAGAAACAATTAGTTAATGGAGGAAGAAGTGCATAAAATTAAAGAATTCTTTCCCTGATGACATACACTAGAGGGTTCTTAAGGAGCTACGTTCAGTAAATGCTAAACTGTTATATTTAACATTCAAGGACTCCATTTACACAAGCTCAGTACCACAAGATTGGCATAAAGCAGATGTGATGCCTATATTTTAAAAGGGAGCTACATCACAACCAGGGAATTACAGACATGTAAGCCTGACATCAATGATGGGGAAGCTACTTGAAAATTTAGAGCGACATAAAATTCAGGAATATGTAACGGATAACAAAATTATAAGTAATCATTAGCATTGATTTATGAAGGATACTGTAGGTCAGGCCAAACTAACCTTATTAGTTTCTTTGAGGAGGTAAATAGGAATTTAGATAAGGGTAATGCAGTTAATGTGGTCTACTTAGATTTTGCAAAGGCTTTTGATACGGTTCCACACAAGGTTAGTGTACAAAATAAAGCAAATTGGACTCAGTAAGAATATTTGCACCTGGATGGAAAACTGGTTGAAGGACAGACAACAGAGAGTTGTCATAAATTTAACTTTTTCAGATTGGGCTAAAGTTGTGAGTGAAGTACCTCAGGGATCACAGAGACGTCTGCTTTTAAACTTGTTCTTTAATGACGTTTAGGTTGGCATAGAGAGCAAAATCTCCATCTTTGCTGATGACACTAAATTGTGCAAGGTAGTAGAATCAGAGCAGGATGTAAGTTTGTGCCAACCTAAGCTTATTAGTTTATTTGAGGAGGTGAGTAAGCATTTAGACCAGGGTAATGCAGTTTATGTGGCCTGCTTAGATTTTGCAAAGACTTTTGATACAATGCTACACAAGAGGTTAGTCTACAAAATAAAGGAAATTGGTCTGAGAACAAATATTTGCGTCTGGATAAAAAAAAAACTGGTTGAAGGATAGACAACAGAAAGTTGTCATAAATGGAACCTTATCAGGGTGGGTTAAAGTTGTAAGGGGAGTACCTCAGGGATTGGTATACTGAGACCACTGCTTTTTAACTTGTTTATTAACGACCTTCAGGATTGTATAGAGAGAAAATTCTCCATCTTTGCTGATCCCTCTAAATCATATAAGGTAGTAAAATAAGAGCAGGATATAATTTCTCTGCAGAAGGACTTGGATAAACTGAAAACTTAGGCAGGTAAGTGGTAGATGAGGTTTAATACAGATTAATGTAAGGTTATGCATTTGGGAAGCAAGAATAAAACAGGCTACTTACAAATTAAATGGGTCAAAATTAGGTCAATCCTTTATGGAGAAGGATTTAGGAGTGCTTGCAGACAGCAGACTAAGCAATAGTGCTCAATGTCAGGCAGTATCTGCAAAGGCAAATAAGATCTAACATAAAATGCGGTATGGATGGAAGAGAAGAAAGCATACTGTTACCATTGTATAAATCATTAGTAAGATCATACCTTGAATATTGAGTACAGTTTTAGGCATCGCTCAATAAAAAAACACATTATAGAACTAGAAAAAGTACAGAGAAGAGCCAGTAAATTAATAACAGGGTTGGAAAAGCTAGCAAAATTAGATTTGTTTATATTGCAAAAAAAGGCACTAAGAGGTGATATGATAAGTTTTGAAAAATATTTTTAGGGTCCATACAAGGAGCTTTAAAAAGAACCATTCATTCAAAGGACAGTATAAACAACACAGGTCATCCCTTAAGGTTGGATGAATGGATATTTTACCAACAACAAAGAAAAGGGTTCTTTACATTAAAGGCAGTTCAAATGTGGAATTCCTGACCCATGGAGACTGTGATGGCAGATGCAATACATATCTATCAGAAAATGTTAGACATATTTTTGGAAAGGAATGATATATAGCAATATACTGTACCAAATAAGTAAACATGGGAAGTATGTTGATCCAGAGAGAAAACCGATTGATAGTATTGGATAATGTGTCACTTGTTTTTGTGTGTGTTGCCTTCCTCTGGATCAATAAATTATAAATACAAATATAGGATAAGTATCGGTCATCTAAATTTAACATAGGTTGAACTGGATGGACATATATCTTTTTTCAACCTCACAGTAACTACAGTATGTAACATACATTTCAAATTGTATACTATCTAAGAACAGGCACAACATACAGTAGTTAAATTATCCTAGCTAGCTAGGAAAGTTTTTAAAGTCTGCTTGCAAATACTTTCTTATTTCTTGAAAATTGTTTCTGTTGACTTTTCTTAAGGTTGCAAAGTGCAAAGAGTTGTTTTTTTTTGTTTTTATTATTTATATATTAAGAGTATTGCTTAAGTTGGTTTTTACCAAGCACTCAATGCTGTACTTCAAACCTAGGCAAAGTGCATCAGAATATGATTGCATAATTTGGCATGGTCTCAAGTACTTTAGAAAAAGGAAAAGCAGATTTAATTGAGCATACAGACTTGTTATCTTGTCAATCCAAGAGTAGGCAGTCTCTGTAGGTTAGAATGCATGAACATTACTAGAATTGTGACTACACGCCTGGCCTTTCAACAAAATAGGAATTTTTGTCTCTCTTTTGTGCTGTCAATTAACATTAGGGTTTGCAGTTTAGAGAGATGAATGGGATGTATTCCTTCAGGTGAAACTGATAGAACTAATAGCATGATTGGGACTTCAAGTGTCAAAGTAACTGGGAACTATATGAAGGTCCTGACTCCTTTTATTTTGAACAATATAAGGGTTGCTAACCTGTTATTGTTTAACCAACATTTTGTTTATTTATTATTTTTACTTGGTTGCTATATTATGGGGCCTGTCTATGTGTAAATGATCAGGTTTTCGTCTATTAAAAACGCACTGCCTGCATTATCAATGACTGTACATCAGGCCTGCACAACTCCAGTCCTTGAGGGCCACAAACAGGCCAGGTTTTCAGGATATCCCTACATCAGCACAGCTCAGTCATACTGAGCCACTAATTGAGCCAGCTGTGCTGAAGTAGGGATATCCTAAAAACCTGGCCTGTTTGTGGCCCTCGAGGACTGGAGTTGTGCAGGCCTGCCATACATGAATGAGAGTTACTCATGAAAAGATCATTATTAAACAGAATTATTATATTTTATGAACATCAATGTCATAGTGAACTCAAAGATCCCAATTTTGCCTTTAATTAATTATTAATGATTTATTCTAATTTCATCAAGATGCTACTCCATTCCTCTCAAAAATATATAAGCAAATTGTCACCCTGCTCAAGAGGACTGTCGTTATTAATTTGGTTTCTCACCATCCAGTAAGTTATTCAGCTGAGATCTTCAGTCGAAGCACTTACTCACTTATACTTTTGAGAACACTTTCTGCCTGCAATTACAAAGCAAAAAGTGCGACACATATTCCTTATCAAATTATATCAGCATTTTACATAATTAAGATACATTACTATTCTCTTGCATATCATAATGTAATCATTAGGCTACAAATTATACCCAAATCTTCTGTGATTATGTGAGTCGAATGACTTTTCCTAATTTAGTTAAATGCAGTTATCGAATACGGTAGGTAAAGGAGCAACAGGATAGTAATTTTACTTATGTATAAACACTTGGAGTCTTTGAATGGTTACAAATTACTTTTCAAGTACTACGCTTGTTCTTCTGAAAACATTTTAACTTGAGTCTTCTATCTACAGAAGTAACGTAAAATAAGCCTGCAGGGACATTTTATTTAATGATGATTTTTTTTTTAACAAAAGACAACTGGCATTTGCTAAATCTTGTGCAAACACCTGTATTAATTGTGTTTCCTGCTCATGTGTTGCTTTTGTTTTCGTACAAGAATTCATCTCAGGTGAGTTAACCTTGCTTTTAACAAGGGCACCTGTCGTTTTCTTAGTGCTTATTGTAAATCAAAACATGTTGAGCCTCTAAAGCATTGAAATAAAGACGTGCTGACAAGAAGGTATAGCGATGGGATTAAAGACTTTTTCACCACTTGAAATATCCGAACGGAGGATGACTGAGTCAAATGAAATTACAGGGGGGAGAGATATTCCTCGAAATTCCACAGATGGGTGGCTGTTTCATTTTCTTTAATAAACTCTGGCATGGGAGGGGCTACTTGTGTTTTGGAAGATAAAAGAAAAGACACCACCCTTTTAGCCTAAGGCATCTCTAATTAACCAAGAGTTTTCCTGTCTGTGATGCGATCATCCAAATTCTGTTGGAGGCAGTTGCCCCCCAACTGAGACCCAAACTGAGATGAATAAGAATGAGGTGACTCTTTCGTGTGGGTTATATATATGCACGCATTAACGTCTATTAGGCTAAATGGCATGTTGTTGTTTTAGAAGACCATTCAACAAGTGATTGCAATACATGTGAAAATGACAACTGCTATTTATTTATTGAGGATATTTACCCAAGTCCTTACTGGGCACCTAGTCAAAGCCTTATAACTGCCCTTTGAAACAGTGCAGCATGTTTAGAAAGGCTGTATGGGAATTGTGGGGGGATGCATATCAAATCCCTGCATAAAGGCGATTTTTTCAACAGTCAAATAATAACAAATCTCCTGTACTTGGAATAAAGACCAAGACAGAGATATAAACTGAAAAGGCGCATGCATGTGATCTGATCATTTGAGCAGGAACCTGTTATTTCTGGTTTTGATATTTAAGCCTTAAATGCACAGTGGTTGCTTTTTGGCAGGAGCGATTTATCAGCTTCTGTTACACATTTCATTGTATACCTTGCAGGTTGGTGCATAAATGAGTGAAACTACAAAATCACTGGTGTCATGCAGCAAACCCGGGAAGATTATTTTGACAGTTGAAAACAATACTTGCCAAAAACAAAACTCCGTTTTCAATTGGGACATTCTGCCAAATACTACAATACGCAAAGTACAGTACTTCAATTGGGAATAGCACTTTATTCCTTTCACTTGAGTCACATGTGATTAAAAAAAAAAATCTTCAAATACTACATTACACAAACTATTGTACACACAGAGCAGAGCCGCGGCTAAGGAATCAGCTGCCACTTGCTAGTTCATACACTTCCGTCTGAACCCGTGGCTGCTGATTTCCTATTAGTTAAATGTAGAATAATATTATTTAAACCTAATGCAAGCCACTAATTTATAGCACTGTGAAAAAAATCAGTGTTGTTGCCTGATTATATTTATAATGATTACGGTAGTTCACCCCCTGGTGTCATTATTAACCTCTTCACTGGCAGTGACTCGTTGATTTACAAAGGCTGTTCCCACTGGCGGTTAAGGAGAGCATACTCTGCAACTAGCCATTTCTCCATTTAATTATTACTGGGGTCACTTCGCAGCTGAGATGTAAGGTACTCTGCCCCGCTCTTGACCCATTTATATCACTGAACAAATTGAGGAGTTGTTACATGGGGCAACGAGGAGTTAATCAGAAATGAAATAGCATTACAACATATGACTAAATGTACTACTACTACAGTAGATGAGGTTGAAAAAAAAAGACATATGTCCACTGATTTTAACCAATGGAAAATCCCTATATATTTATTTTTTAGAATTCCTATGTATTATTTTTTCCACGCCAAAATCTGTCAGGCATGAGGTAGTGTAAACCAGGAGTGGCCAACGCCAGTCCTCAAGGGCCACCAACAGGTCAGGTTTTAAGGATATCCTAGCTTCAGCACAGGTGGCTCAGTCAATGATTGAGCCACCTGTCCAAAACCGCCATTGGATACAATTGGAGCTGTGATTATTATTCGACTGTAAATGTATTAATTTTAATAATCCAATCGGTGGATTCCTCAGTCCACTGACGGATTGTAAGAATGCAATCGGCGGATTCAATAATTCTGTGTGGGGATTGCTGAATCCTTGGATTGGATTCTTACAGTCCGTCAGTGGACTGAGGAATCCGCGGATTGGATTCTTAAAACCCGTCAGTGGACTGAGGAATCCACGGATTGGATTCTTACAATCCGTCAGTGGACTGAGGAATCCGCGGATTGGATTCTTAAAACCCGTCAGTGGACTGAGGAATCCGCGGATTGGATTCTTAAAACCCGTCAGTGGACTGAGGAATCCGCGGATTGGATTCTTAAAACCCGTCAGTGGACGATTGGATTGTCGGTGTAAAAAAAAAAAATCTGCAAAAGACAAATCGCCATTTTGAGACTGATCCGCTCAAATCCGCGGGCCAAAGGAACCGACTGATCCGCGGAGGATCCAAACTCGGCCCAATAAATTGCTCATCTCTACTCTTTGGCATATTTCGTAATTAACAGCACATTTTGTCAGCTGGTCTATCTGTTTGGAAGTATACAAATATTAAGCGCAAAGGAAATTGTGTTACTGCTATATTGATTAACCCGTGATAAATTATTGAACTAAATGAAAGGCGCATTTTAAAGGGTTATATATCTTTTTCATTCTATTTGTTTCTAATAATAAAAAGACAATGAAAACCTTTAAATATGAGTTATTATTAGCAAAAGATTTGTCTACAAACGGAAATAAATAATAGTGAAATTGCTTCTGTGATATTTGTCTTCCACTAAGTGATCCAACAATACAAAAAGGTAGATAAGCCCGTGCACCTCAAATGATGCAGAAATACATGTATTTATTGAGATCAAGAAATGATCAACTTAATACATTTACAGTCGAATAATAATCGCAGCTCAAAGCAAAAGAAAATCTGTATAAATATAAAGAACCTCACATGACCAAAGTCAGTCCTTTCAGTGAGAGACAAAAGCCAGGACATTACATGGCAAGTTAAAGTCCTTCATCAAGGATTTAATCAGATGTTCATGTCTATACATTCAATGACAAGGTCGCTTTTGAACCGCATGTTTATTGGGTAAATCAGTGTAAATCAATATTATAGATGGGGTACATTTATGAAAGAAAAGTAATAAAGTAATGAGACAATATAAATGCCATAAATACTGATTTAATCATGTTTGTTATACAGTATATAGAAGATAAAACGTATGAAACATGAATCTTAATTCCAGAGAAATAATGCTAAAATTACACTTACAGTGATGATTACAAATTAATACAATAATGTAAACAAAAGGAAAAAAATCACAGCTCAAGTAGATATAAAAATACTCGGACATGTAAACTGGGGTAAATACTACCTGAAAATATGGTCTCCCCAGCCGAGAAAGAACCTCCTAAAATCCCTCAAAGGTACCCAAAAATATACTGTGCCTTATTACAAAAGCTATAGATGAACCCCTGCATGACCCTGGGATAGAAATAATGAATACAAAACCACAAAGTCAGCCTCCAAATATCTGGAAATCTGCATAAAAGTTGTGAAAGATGTTATTACACCCGTACCGGCAGGTCAACAAAAAAATCAGAATATCAGAATGATAAGCCCCAATTCTGTAGCGGAAAGATGTAACCAGGCAGACAGATCTGCGCATAAAGTGTGAAATAAGACATGCCCCAGATACATCAACCCAAAGCAAAATATCTCAAAATATAAGGACAGAGTATAATTACAGCCCTAATGCATCCAATATGCGCCTGGATACCGCAAACTAACGCTGCAGGATTAACATAAATGGGGCATCAGGGAGGCTGACAAGCTGCAGCAGTCACAATGCACCATTCGCACTGGCTTCTCTTGCAGACTTTTTATAGTACAATAATCTTGTCACCTAAATAACTTCATCGGTCTCCAACGCTATTATTTTCACGACTGGTTTTCAACTGAATGGCTGTATTATTGTTGGCAATTTTAGATGGTTTCTCACATTTGCGGCAGAAAATAACTACGCTAATTGCAGTAGGTTACATGCAGATAAAAAAAAAGCAATGTATAAAGTTTAATGGGTACAGTAGTATTTGCTCAAAAAATATATATACTTTTCTACGAATTGTGACATATTGCATTCTTGCAAACTTAACCCAAGGTAAGCGGAGCAAGGAATGAGCTAAGAGAATTTAATATTTGGCTTATTGAATATTTAAATATGTGCAAATTACATTTGAGTCTCAACTATTAACTGGCAGAAATGATGGAAATGTACAACATGTGCAAGACATCTATAAGAAGTGGGGGGAACGTTGTTTTAGTATTGTGGCTTTCACAACTGGCAGCGAGATCAGATTTTAACTTGGTTTGCTCAATATGAATCCAGTTTGAAAGGGTATGAAGTGGTCTGGCAGGTCTGTCCGGACGCGGCACAAGACAGAGAAAAACAGGATATAGCATGAAAGACAGACAGGCGGCAGGAGACAAGTACAATCCATCAGAGTAAGGCTCCATAAAAAAAGAAAAGTATCTGTAAAGAGCTGCTTTGAGGCGTAATACCAGAAAAAGATGGGAGAAATAAGCTGGGTGCAGTTAGGGTGGAGATAAGGAACAATTAAGGAGGAGACGGAGCACCATAATTAAAAAAACAAACAAACTGGAAAGCCAGAAAAAAAAAAAAATTCACATATCTCACCCATAAGGTAAAAGAGGAAGTTATAGCCTTACAATTATTACGAATACATATACATATTCAGCCATAACTAACCTGGCAAACTAACTTAATAAACCAAAATAATGACCACATTATTAATAGAAGCCTTTACATGTACTAAATATTGCAGCGTTGCTGGCCCTTTGGTAACACAGGAGTTAATCCGTCCTGGTCCGTAACCTTTTAATAACACTGCTCTGTCTAAGCATGGTCAACAGCTCTTTAAAAAAAAAGGCCTAATAGAGCTAGCAGATCTTGATGATTACTTTTAATGGTGCAGGTTCTGATTATATCACAGGGCTTTTTCCCCAAATCGAAACAATAATCACCACTAGGGAGGTAATTAAATATGCATTATGTTGTACAGGGAAGAACTGAGGAAATGCCACCAACTTGGCCAATTTAGCTTTGCTGGAATAAGTTGAACAGATAAAGGTCACCACACATATTGAACTCTGCAGAAAAAAAAGTGCCTAAAAATGCTTCTATGATGTGCAGGCTGCACATGAGAAATATCAGGAGCATAGAGGAGGGAAGAGGGGCTACACGCGTTGTCCAGATTGTTTAACCACAGAGCTGCAGTCTAATTTTCTGTAGGTTTTATTCCTCAAGAGAGTTTGACTTCTTGATGAGCTCAATGAAGCAACGATGATAAACATTTATGTCCAACAAAAATAACCAGCAAGAAGAGATGATCCAGGGCTCCACGAGTTTTTCAGCAAAATAGTTTTATTCCATGATACACAGTGTCATACATACAGCTGCTATGTATGACTATTGCCCTCCGGTTTGTCCATCCGTGATCGGTATTCGTCACCAGCTAAGGCACCGGGTCTCATACGAGTCTCACTTCCTGGTCCGCGTCATCCGACCCACGTCATCAAGTGCGTCAAGGATCTTCGGCGGCGAAAACAGCAGAAGATAAACAAAGTCCCACTTGCTCTAGTTACTCACAGATGTAGATATAGATGTGCTCACAAACACGTAGATGTACAGTTAGGTCCGGAAATAATTGGACACTGATACAAGTTTTGTTATGTCGGCTGTGTACCAAAATAAATTCAAGTTACAGTTAAATAATGAATATGGGTTTAAAGTGCAGTCTATCAGCTTTAATTTGGGGGTATTCACATCCAAATTGGAGAAAGGGTTTAGGAATTACATCTCTTTAATATGTAGCCCCCTCTTTTTCAAGGGACCAAAAGTAATTGGACAATTGACTCTAAAGCTGTTTCATGGACAGGTGTGAGCTATTCCTTCGTTATTTCATCATCAATTAAGCAGGTAAAAGGTCTGGAGTTGATTCCAGGTGTGACATTCGCATTTGGAAGCTGTTGCTGTGAACCCACAACATGCGATCAAAGGAGCTCTCAATGCAAGTGAAACAGGGCATCCTTAGGCTGCAAAAAAAAGAAAACCCATCAGAGAGATAGCAGGAACATTAGGATTGGCCAAATCAATAGTTTGATACATTCTGAGAAAAGAAAGAACGCACTGGTGAGGCCTGGACGTCCATGGAAGACAACAGTGGTGGATGATTGTAGGATCATTTCCATGGTAAAGAAAAACCCCTTCACAACATCCAGCCAAGTGAAGAACACTCTCCAGGAGGTAGGCATATCATTATCCAAGTGTACCATAAAGAGAAGACTTCACGAGAGCAAATACAGAGCATTCACCACAAGGTGCAAACCATTCATAAGCCTCAAGAATAGAAAGGACAGATTAGACTTTGCCAAACAATATCTAAAAAAGCCAGCCCAGTTCTGGAACAGCATTCTTTGGATAGATGAAACTAAGATCAACCTGTACCAGAATGATGGGAAGAAAAAAATATGGAGAAGGTTTGGAACGGCTCATGATCTGAAACATACCACATCTGTAAAACACGGTGGAGGCAGTGTGATGGCATGGGCATGCATGGCTTACAATGGCACAGGGTCAATAGTGTTTATTGATGATGAGATAGAAGACAGAAGCAGGCGGATGAATTCTGAAGTGTATAGGGATATATTGTCTGCTCAGATTCAGCCAAATTCAGCGAAGTTAATTGGACGGCGCTTCACTTTACAGATGGACAATGACCCAAAACATACTGCGAAAGCAACCCAGGAGTTTTTTAAGGCAAAGAAGTGGAATATTCTGCAATGGCCGAGTCAATCACCTGATTTCAACACGATCGAGCATGCATTTCACTTACTGAAGAAAAAACTTAAGGCAGAAAGACCCACGAACAAACAACAACTGAAGACAGCTGCAGTAAAGGCCTGGCAAAGCATCACAAAGGAGGAAACCCAGCGTTTGGTGATGTCCCCGCGTTCCAGACTTCAAGCAGTCATTGGCTGCAAAGGATTCTCGACAAAGTATTAAAAATGAACATTTTATTTATGATTGTGTTAATTTGTCCAATTACATTTGAGCCCCTGAAATAAGGGGACTGTGTATGAAAATGGTTGCAATTCCTAAAAGTTTAATTCGATATTTTTGTTCAACCCCTTGAATTAAAGCTGAAAGTCTGCACTTCTATTACATCTCGGTTGTTTCATTTCAAATCCATTGTGGTGGCGTACAGAGCCATAATTATGAAAATTGCGTCAGTGTCCAATTATTTCCGGACCTAACTGTATATACCCCATATAGAAACACAATATCCTACGCGTTTCGTTAAAACTTATTCAGGGATATTATATCGCACTTGATGACATGGGTCGGATGACGCGGACCAGGAAGTGAGACCCGTATGAGACCCGGTGCCTTAGCTGGTGACGAATACCGATCACGGATGGACAAACCGGAGGGCAATAGCCAGTCATAGCAGCTGCTGCTTTGCATTGAGCAGAGGACTTGAACCCTTCCTTAGTTTTGGAACTAAGATTGTGTCCTGTGTTAAAGACGGCATTTGGAGCTGTGACGGGTCATCTTTACTGCGGGTGGATCCTGACTCCTGTTGCGGCCTGGGCGAACGCTGACTCCGGTTGGTAACATGTGCCGAAATTCATGTATTGCCTAAACTAATTACCTTTTTGTACCTGCATTTGATACCACCTTCACTTTATTTCAATATATTTTTATTGATTTCACTATGAGTTGTGCGCTGTGTTTTCTTTTCTTCGCAGATTGGGAATAGTTGGAGCAAAAAGCTTACATACGGGGACAAAACATTAAAATGCCTGTCTTTGATTGCAAGAGACCACTCGCAGATAGGGGAAAGCTGGCAAACCTGATGCAACTTCCCCCGTGGCTCCTTCAAGCTCCAGTCTGACAATACCAAAGAGAATCCTTTACACACAGACAAGTGCACCTTCCAGGCCCAATCACATTTCACGGGAGCAATGATTCAAGACAAACAACAGACCCCTGCACACAGACAAGGAGCCTTTTATACTTCCTTTCACAGGGACGTTTACATTGCTCTGTGTTGGTTATCTTTTGTACCTCACTGATGAGTTACAGGTGTTTCCAGAAGAGTTTCACCCTCTGGCAGAGCCAGTTTCTAGTCTGAAATATTGCCACAGACCTTTATTGCAGGTAACCCCTGTTTTGGCTAGTGATTCAAACTGTTTTCTTGTATGCATAAGGTTACTCCCTTTGTAGCACACATTAAAACTGTCATGAGCTACAGCCTCTATAATGACTCAGGTTTCAGTCCTGCAAAGTTGAATTCTTTCTTATTTTTGGTCCATGCTGAATTAAATGTCACGTGACATCCTGTGAGATGGGATTCTGTTTCCAAACATAATCAAGAGGTTTATAGCAAAGTTGTACATTTTGCAGATGGCATCAAAATAGCGGCAACCATATGCAAGTTATAGAGTACCAGACAAATTAAAATTCAGGGACTAGATACACTGCACAGGCATAAGTATACATAACGAGAATGGAATCACTTCCCGAAAGAGCTTACCATCTAAGTGGGTTATACATGCTAAGGGCCTAATATTCCCATTAATAATGTTTCAGACCACCAAGAGTAAAATGAGCAAGGTGATATTGTATTAGTGAGGCTCATTTCAAATAAGTGAGGCATTGCTGTCCTGTGTATTGGGAAATGTACAGGGAGTACATGAATAAAGGTAAGTGTGGTAGTGATATCAGCACATCGCTGAAGTAGTTTGGTCCCTTTATAAGTAGTGTTTTCATGATGTTAGAAAACGTTGATTTTTTTTCACTATTTCTGTGTGAGTGTTGAAGATATTGCTGTGGTGGTGCCGGGGGTGATAGAAACACATGAAGGACAAAGGAAACAGCTTTGAGCAGAATAACAGAGTTGCACTGTTATAGCATGAGATTACATATGACATTTAAGTGGGAGAGAGGAGTATCGAGCCTTGGAGGGGAGTAGAGGGAGGAAGTTTGCCAACCAGGTGAAATTATTTCTCGAAAGATCTTGCAAAAAATCTGCAGAAATTTTCAAAGTTTATGTGCAAGGTCACGTGGATCTTTTTATACGGTCACTTTCACAAAATGGTGACATTCTAGCAAAAATGCGCACAATTGTCAAAATTTGGCGAAATGTAAACCTTTGTGGAAATTTCATCGAACAAATAGGGGAATATAAGACACGACTAATTTCCCGAAGCAAATTAAAGATATTCTAAAGAAGAGGGGGGAAATTATGTTCATTAACTGACCATTATTCTTCACACATTTTAAACGACATATTTATTTAACAATGAGTAGGTATGTATAATTGTATTTATATAGACCAACAATGTACACAGAGCTTTGCAACATTACAATAGACGGTACATGCAATGCAAACAATGGGAATAAGTGCAGCAGGTAAATGACATTAGCCTAAAAGAGACCCTGCCCCCACAGAGCTTACAATCTAAGTGATATGTTGGGAGGCTAACAGAAATGTTAGGAGTAAAAGTGTATTGTTAGACGTGCAGATGGGGGAGTTCAAATGCATCTGGAGTACAGAAGTGTTAAACGTTTAATGAGCTGCTTCTTTTTGGAGGTGGATTTTCAGCTGGGATTTGAATGTGGAAAGTAAAGGTGCTTGATGAATATTGAGTGGAAGAGCGTTCCATGGGTAGAGAGATATTGATCAAAAAGGTCTCAGACGGGAAAGGGTTGTAGAGGTGAAAGGTGAAAAGATGAGACAACCTTGGGTTGAGCTTAAGAGAGGTGTGTAATGAGAGATGAGTTGAGATATATAGAGGTGCAGAGTGTAGAGCCTTAAAAGAAAGGAGGAGAATGTTGTAGTTTATACAGAAATGAATAGGAGGTCAGCATAGAGACTTCAGAAGGTTGGAAGCAGATACGTGCCTGGAAGAGCAGGAGATAATTCAGGCAGCAGCATTTTGAATGCACTGTAAAGGAGAGAGATGTAAGGAGGGTAGATAAAAGAATGTTACAGTAATCAATATGGGAGAGATCAAGGGCATGCATTAGTGTTTTAGTGGTAGTTGAACATAGGAAGGGTCGTATCTTAGCTATGTTGTGAAGGAAAAAGTGGAAACATTTAGTAATAGCATTTATATGTGGGGAGATGGAAATGGAGGAATCGAATGTAACCCCTAGATATTGTGCTTGTAAGACTGGGTGGATAGTAGTGGTATTGACTGTAATGGAAAAGGGAACCATGGAGCCTGGTTATGGGACTGAGGGAATATGGGAAGTTGTGTTTTAGCCATGTTAAGCTTGACACGACGAAGGGCTATCAGGCAGACATAGCTGATAGGCATTCTGTACATTCTGACTGCACTGCAGGTGTAAGGTCAGATTTAGATAAATTTATTAGTGTGTTCTCAGCATAGATATGATAGGTGAAACCAAAGGAGTCAATGAGGTCACCCAGTGAGAGGGTATATAGAGATAAGAGTAAGATGCCTAAAACTGAGCCTTGAGTTACATATACAGAGAGTTCCATGGAGATTATGGAGGAGTTGGCATAAGAGACTATGGGCCTCATGCAGTAAACAGCGATAAGCCACTTATCGCCAGCTTATCACCAAAAAAGCCTACTGTGATTCAGTAAGCCCCGATAAGCTGGCTATAAGAGCAAAAATCGCAGATTTCCCCACTCCCCCCCCAAAAAATCAACAGACACGCAGCGATAAGCCATTTGTCGCCGCTCATCGCCAGCTTTTCCAACTCGCTGTATTCTAGAAGCCCTGACCAGCTTATCGCAGCTGATCGCCGCTCTAGAATGGCGAATTTCTCTCCAAATCGTCCCGACACAAAAAGTTGCAAGAAGGTAGGGAGAAGCGGTGATGAGCGGTGAGACGGCACTTAGAAAATATCAGGCCTTTCTCCTGCATCGGATTGATGCTGGGGGTCTCCGTAGCCATTAATATTAGCACCAGAGACCCCCGGCATGAATCAGATGCATGAAAAATGCATTTACAGGCAGCTTCATTACCTTAGAGGCTAACAGCTAAGGCAATGAAGGGGTTAAACACCAGTGCCAGGCTTATTGTGGGTAGCGGGGTGGGTGAAGGTTGTATTTTGCCCTTGGTGGGTGTTTAGTCCTTCCGGGGGAATTGTGGGTGGACTTAACCCCTTCATTACCTTTAGCGATTAATACACCACCCACCCCCTGTGCCCCCCATAAAACCATGATTCATTTATTTTACACACAGGATTAATACCCCAGGCCGGTTGGGGTGCCCGGTGGTCCCGACGGTTGTCTGCAAGCCCCACAATGCACCCTGGCGGGTACCCACGGGTGTCTTGGGGCGTCCGGCTAGACCCCACTAGGCTGCGTGTGCCTCCAGGTGGTCCCCATGGGTCCCTGCGGGCGCCACGGTACTACACCATGTGATGGAGTAATTTTAGGTCAAGTATGTGACGTCATCCAAAAGGAGTCACATGGTGTCTTACATCCAATCAGATTGGGGAATTAGTTCCCACAATCTGATTGGCTGAAATACCATGTGATGCCGGCCATCTTGGAATTGGTGACGTCATGTTAAAGGGAAATAAAGCACAGCAATTCTGATTGGCTGGCTTCTTTCCCTTTAAATGACGTCATAAGAAAAATTGGCACAAGGTTTTAACAGCCAATCAGATGGCTGTTGAACCAGTTCCCACCCAAATGTGACGTCACAAGCCATATTTAAGGCCGTGACGCCTCATTTGAGCCCAAGAAGACGACGAGACAACATCAGTTGGATCTACCATGGGGTTTTTTGGACTGAAAGATGAATACAGAAGATAAAGAAAATGAAGAAATAATTATAGAAGAAGATAGAAGAAGAGGATTGAAGATAAAAGAAAGAAGAATTGGGTCCCTGATCCGGATCTTCATGGCAGATGGCATCGGATGCAGTTTCGGGACTTCCTGTATTCCCGGGAGTCGGAGGGCCAGCGCTTCTTAAGGTAAGTAAAATATAGAATGTATGTAAATGTATTTTTTTACAGCTTTTTCAATAGGATGTGTATTTTTTTATTTTTTTATTTATTTATAAAATATTTTACCAGGAAGTAATACATTGAGAGTTACCTCTCGTTTTCAAGTATGTCCTGGACACAGAACATTGACTGATAATGTATTAATCTGTAGCCCTTTAGGGTACAGATCAATACATTATTTGGCCAATAATTTGTTTTTAATTTCTTGCTTTGTATTGAGTGAGATTTTTACTATGTGTATTTATTATGTGGATGTAACTGTAATTTTGCTACCTTATTTAAAAAAAAATTGCGATTGATTTTCGTTTTTAATCAATGATGTCTTGTGTTGGGTAATGCTTTTAATGGTTGTGTTGCCGGGTTTTTTTATTAATTGTTGCTTTGATTGGTTAATGGTTGAATTAATTCCTTGTTGTTTAGCTGAGTTGTTTTATTAATTAATTGCTTTGATTGGTTAATGGTTGAATTAATTCAGTTTTGTGCTGGTTAGTGCTTGTGTTAATTGCATTTGTTGGCTAGTGTTTTTATTTAGTGAATTGGGGTGTTTCTAAATGTTTTATTATTGTGTCTTTTGTGCATTAATGTATTTTGATTAGGGTGCCCATTGAATGCTATAGTGGCTTATCATTCCCATATTATTATATGACACTGAATGGGTACAGGGTGGATATAGTGGGTCTGGGGTGGGTGGTTAGGCCTCCCGGGTGGGTAGCGGGGCAGGGTATTGTATTGTATGTCTTTATTTATATAGCGCCATTAATGTACATAGCGCTTCACAGTAGTAATACATGGGGGGTTAACCCCTTAATTACTATAGCGGTTATTAACTGCTAAGGTGATTAAGGGGCTAGGGGACATTAGATTATATTTTGATCTGTATTTTTCTGGCAAAGGAGGACATGGACCTGCAGTATGTTGATGAGGATGCCCTTCATATTGCCAGGGATACGTAGAAAGGTTTTTATTTACTTTATTTATGCTGGCTAATTTTGTGTTTAATAATGGGCAAATAATCAAGTATCCATATCTGGATAATAGTTATTTTGCCCATTACTGCACTGCATGTGTTTGGTGGGGGGAGGGGGGTATTGATTTAAATGTAGGCCATGTTTTATTTTTTGACATACAGGATTAATACCTCAGGCCTGCGGGGACCCATGGGGATCACCCACGGACACCCGGACGCTCACGGGTACCACCTAAGGACCCACGGGGGACACCTGTGGGGAAGTACTGGGGGCCAAATAGCTGTGGGGGTCCTGCGAACCCGCAGGGACCGGCCAAGGGCCCTAGACACCCGTGGGAACTACTCGAGGGCCCCCAGACCCCTGTTGGAACCACCAGAGGGCCCCCAGACACCCATGGGGACAATTTGGGGACCCCCAGACACTAGCGGGGACCATTCATGTACCCCATTGGGGTCTGCGTGACCCGCGGGGACCACCTGGAGTCCCACGGAGCATAGCGGGGACAACCCGGAGGCCCCCAGACACCCATGGTTACCCCCCGGGGTGCACAGTGGGGCCTGCAGACACCAGTCTGGACCACCGGGGACCCCTGCCGGCCTGGGGTATTAATGCTGTGTGTAAAATAAATAAATCATGGTTTTATGTGGGGGCACAGGGGGTGGGTGGGGTATTGGTGCTTACTAAATATTTTTCAATTTAAATTTTATTACCAGTGTGGATGAGCAGGGGGTTTCTGGAGCAGAACCCCATTAGTTTGAGGTCCGGGGACCCCCTACTTCCTGAGATACAGGCCCTGTTATGGGGTGCCGTTATCTCCACCATGTAATGTCCCGTGCCACGTAATCAGGACATTTCCATGTGTAGGAGATACCGGCACCCCATAACGGGGCTTGTATCTCAGGAAGTAGGGGGTTCTCGAGGCTAAAACCAATGTGGTTCAGCTCCGGAGCCCCCCTGCTACAATACACAGTAATAAAATTTAAATGTAAAAATATTTAAATTTTCTGCGATTTTTTCGCAGAGAGGCGGATCTCTCTGCAGCAGATTCAAGTCGCCAGGGGAACCCTTATCGAAGGGCAGATCCAATCGCCGCCGGCAACTCGCCATCTTTGCAAATGTTGCTCTCACTGGTATGCGGGTCTTTCTGCATACCGTGAGAGCAATACGGCAAAAAAATGGCGAGTTCAAAACCCTGCCCATATTTTCTATCGGACTTTACTGCATGAGGCCCTATGAAGGAATGGTAAGAGAGTTAGCAGGAGAACCAGAGAGGGCCGTGCCATGGATGCAAGAGAGTGAAGAATGTGTAGGAGAAGAGGGTGGTAAACAGTACGGAAAGCTGAGGAGAGGTCATGAAGAATCAGAATGGAGTAGTGTGCTTGAGATTTAGCAATATGGAGAACATTAGCTACCTTGGCAATTGCAGTTTCTGTAGAGTATACAGTACTATGCAGAAGCCTGATTGGAGAGGGTCAAGTAGGTTATGCGAGTTCAAAAAGAGAAGTATAAGTAAAGAAACAATTTGTTCCAGAAGTTTAGAAACAAAAGGCCTAAGAGAGACAGGCTGATAGAAGGGGAGATAGTGTCCAGGGTCTAATTCTTAAAATTACGTCTAACAATAACATGTTTAAAGAGAGATAGAAAATTACTAGAATACAGAGATGAGATAAAGATGCTAGTTAGGATGGGGAGCATGGTAGAAGCAAGGGGGGGAATGGGGTCAAAGGCTGCATGTGGTGGAGGTTGAGTAGAGCAGCAACAGAGATATTTCTTCCTTTGTAACTGCAAAGAGTAGACAAAGGTAGATGGATAAAGGTTAGGAAGGGGTGTGGAAGGGACAGAGGGTATCTTTATGCAGATAGCTTCCACCTTGCAGTTGAAATAATCAGAAAAATCTTGGGGTATAATGGAAGGAGTAGAGCATGGTGTGGTGGGAGGTCGTGGTCGAAGAAGGGTGTCAAAGACAGAGGAGGCGGCGTGGGTTGGATAACCACCTAAATTTAAAAAGAAAAAAAAATACATTTTACACAGTATATATAATTGAAGTACAATTATTTGATGCCTATAAAAACATTTTTAGATTTAATGATTTAGATAAAAACACAATGGGTTGGGAAATATCATCACAGAAAAACATAAATGGACCCAGTACAGGAATAAAAAGGATCTTGCTAGAATATATTCAGTAAGAAGTACTGTTAGTATATTTAGTGTTGGAACTTAAAATCATAAGTATTATAGATTACTTGAGATAAGGTATACATTTAGTTACAGATGTGTAACTTGTTCTGCTTCGATAATGGCACCATCCTTAATTCAAAGAGTAACGTTTAACAGCTTCAGTTTGATAAGCAAAAAAGTCTCTTCCAGTAATTCAAGTTGTGGGATATAAACAGTCTTGTCTATGTGTTAATTAGAATTTATGCATGTGGATTAATATAATAGTTGGCGGGATTTGGTAGACTGTTCTAGTCAAACAATTTTAGTCTCAAAGGACATTTTCAATTCCAAATGCAATCAATGAGGAGAATCTCAAATATCCGACTACACTCAGGTTTAATACAGGATAGGTGGCATACGTGATAATTTATTTAGAAACACTGCCAGTATATTCTACAGGGACACAGCTCTACAGATAACTCAGGTGCACAAGATGATTTTGATATAAACAAACAGCTTTGAAAAAGTTCTGGATTGTCTTACGTCTACACAGCCAAATCTTTTTTTCCAATAATTATAATAATGATCCACCACAAGGCACCTATTTGTTATCCTTCTACGACTTTGCATCTGGGCTTTAGTTGAGCTTCATGGTGGAGATAAACTACATACGCATTTGTGGATACATTTCCTCAGGGCAGTTGCCTATTTGAACAGCTGCTCAGAAAGCACAAAGCAACTTCTGAGCTTATCCATGTCTGGATAGTGTGCATCTTGATTTTTTTTTTTTAGGTTAGCACATGACCAACCTGTTTTCCTTACTGGGAATAATTTCTTAAAATTAAAGGTCACTGTAGTACCTCAACCTGCCAAGGGTCTGCTGTATAGGTCAACAGAATAGTTAATGGGCCAGATCTTTTTGTACGGAGTGTCAGGACTGGTGTTGTTGAAAGTATCTGTCATTTGTCAATGATCTTGTTTTTCTCCGTTGGACTTGAGGAGAAAGAAAGGTCTATGCTAGGGGTGTATCATATATCACAGTTTACTAGGTTTTACTTCACTTGGTGAAGAATAAAGAAGGAAATAAAATAATAATGCAGTCTTTCACTATTTTCATGTATTGGTATATGCATATATCTATATCTATATCTACAAACTATATAAACATACACCAGCATGGAAAAAAAATACATAGCATGGGGGTTACTATGCATCAAGTAACATTTTTTTCTGAAACCAAAACAAATCAAAGAACTTTGCATACATTCTACAACAAGGATCAATATATAAAAGTAGACTGGTTTTACAATAAATGTTCAGCTCCTTACATTGGTCCATCAGCAATTGAAAAGTTAATTGGAATCCAGCAGAATCTGGAATATACTGTCGAACTAGGCATTTTTTTAGTGTTGCATTTTTTCTGGTTTGCTATTTTTAGAGGGTAAAGGATCTCAGATAGAAATTGAGAAAGTGGAGCAAACAATTAAAGGGTTTGATAATTACTTATTTTTTTTTAATGCATGAGCATGTGGGACTGGGAGAAAAAAAATCATCTCCAGTTCTCTATAGGTACTGTCTATATCAGGTTGATGAAAGGAGAAGGATAGGAAAGATGATCATTAACATAAAGTTCTAATGAAATGTGAAGTTAACCGCAACTGCAGAACAATTGATCTCATTCAGGTGGAGGCTGATGGTGGTGCTTCTTCATTTTGCACCCATTTGTCTAATAGGGATGCTCCTCCAATGCCAAGTCAGATAGTGTAGCAGAGATCCCATGTACTAATTTGTTCACTGCTGCTGAAAGATATATTACTGCTGTCGCAGCAGCAACATTTTGGATGGCTGGCTGGACTGGTGGTGATGTTTAAATGTCAGGCACTTGCAATGGTGAAGATGGTGAGGAACTTGTTCTTCTGTGGGATTTTTTTAATCCCTGACACTGATCTGTCTCCACTACGTGCTGCTATTCCCCGTGCAGATAGAATCATTGGTGGGGGGTGCAAATATAGTGTGTGTCCACTTAACTCAAGGAGTAACAGACTAGCAGTAAAAGTGATGTACTGTAGTAGGTGATATCACTTTTATGCTAGTAAATCATTACACAATCACAACAGGTTTAGATGTTTCTGCATTTGCTGCCCAGATGGTAATAATAACTTTGGAAAGTTACCAAAGACATATGACTATATAAAGAATTTACGACATGCTAGTAAATTGTGGTAGCTTGGAATTGATTATTGTTATCCTTCATCAGAGAATGTTTAGAGGAGATAGTCTCCAACACCACCACAACCACAAGTACTTCCTAGATACTATCACAAATATCCTTACAGCTGTCAAACATGACATCATCTTCAGATAAACAACTATTATAGCTGTACACACACATTATCTTAATATTATAGCATCACTGCATCATTAGATTTATTTAGATCATTTAGGTATGATATGAGCTGTAAATATTGTCACACTGTACGACACTGGTGTAGCCAGGTCCCCCTTACCGCGGGTGCGGAGAAGGGGGAAGTTACGGCTGCTCTGCGAGGCGCGCGGGTACTGCTGGAGTGCGGGCGGAACTGCCGGGAAGTAGGAGCCGCCAAGGAGGCTGTAGGCAGGCAGGGAAAGCGCTCTGGTGCTCCGGAGCTCTGCGGCGCACGTGGTAGCGGGGATCGCCATTTTTTAATACTCGCGCATGCGCGACCTGAGTATTGCGCATGCGCAGTGCACATTTAGGAGCAGCGGCCATCTTAGAGCAGACTCCGCAGAGGAGACCTAGGGACTACAAGTCCCAGCAGCCTCCAGGGCTGCAACACCACCTGAGCAGCACAGCCAATAGGGCTGCAACATTGACGGAGAAGCAAGGTTGATACATTTGGCGCGCTGAGGACCACACCAGTCGGAGCAGGGACAGCAAGGGGTAAGATAGTGTCTGAGTGCAGGTGGCTCCCAGACCAGGCCAGATACCCCCATAGCCCCCATCTAGGCTCCGACTCACCTCAGCTTGTGGCTGCTGCAGGGAAGGCCCAGATAGGGATGCTCCCCTTAGCAATTAGTGAGTTAGTGCACCAGTGACAGACGCACAAGGTGAGCGCGGCCTGCTTTCTGGGACCAGACTAAAGGCACTTTACCAGAGACACTTTATAGGGACACACTCCAGTGGGAGCCCCCTCAGAGGTGGACGCCTGCGCGAGAGGATTGGAGAGACCACGTCTTGGGCTCACAGTGCAGTCCGATGGATCACCATCTTCAGGTTGTCCTGGTCTGGACTGGAGACTAGGAAAGGTAACCAATGTGCACCAATGGCCACACACACAAGGGGGTAGCGCTACTTCTCACATTTGGGTGGGCCAGCTCTTTCAGACATCGGGTTACAGGTGCCCAAGGCACCCTCAGTACTTCCAGGGACTCACTATTGTGGTGTACTGTAATTATTGTGGGTACTGTGTTGTGTGAGTATTATTAGAGTTGCATGTTCAGTAAATATTCCTTTATCATACCAAGTGTGTGTATTTACTGCTGTATTGTCCTGGGAGGGGCTATCCTACTGTGTTAGGATCCTTCTCAGGTGGAGGCACTGTGTGCACGCGAAAGTGATCAACCCAGGCTCCCAGTGGCGGAGGATGGAAAGGGGGCTACACTGGAATAGTTATGTACTAAGTGAAGACAAGGAAGGAGACTCCCACTTTGTATTATCACAGAAAACAATTACTTTATGTCCCGCTCAGCCACAAAATAAGCAATTGATATGTCAATTCCTTTTCACTCAAAAGTAAAGGAAATGAAACAATCAAGGCAAAACTGAATTACAGTCTGCACTTGAAAAGGATATACTGTATATATATAGCTATTCACATATATTCTTTCCAAATGCAGTCTGTAATTCCATTTTGTCTTTATTTGTTCATATTATCACAATACTGATACTGTAGCTTGCAGTAATGCAGTGTTGTGGATTTTGTCCTTGCAGTCTCTCACTATCAGTCCCTTCTCCCCTGCAGTCACTCTAAGCCGCATTTACTAATTGGTGCTAAGCTGGCCGCTTCTATTGGAAATAGAAAATATGTCCCAAAAACACTTTCAGTTTGTCAGATTTTTTTTCTAAAATGTTGGTAGACTCTTGCAGTACTGACTTGCAGATCTGTGGGGGTTTATTCATTACAGTGCGATAGTGCCAATCAGACACTACCACACAGAGACTCCTATTCAAGTCAATTGTAGTAAACATAGGGGTAATATATAGGGTTATAAATAAGGATGGGCGAAACTGTCAAAATCTGTTTCACAGAATTCCGTGGATAACTAAGGTAAAATCCCTCCCGTACCCTAAAATCCGCATGCGGATTGCATACTTCAAAATCCGGGCGGATTCATTCAAATTCGTCATTGACAAGAATCTGGACGGATTTTTTTTTTTTTAGAATCTGTAAATTGATTCTTAATTTGTTTGCTAGAAAAGAAGACAGACAGAGAGACAGCGAGAGAGACAGAGAGAGAGACAGAGAGAGAGAGACAGAGAGAGAGAGACAGAGAGAGAGAGACAGAGAGAGAGACAGAGAGAGAGACAGAGAGAGAGACAGAGAGAGAGACAGAGAGAGAGAGACAGAGAGACAGACAGAGAGACAGAGAGAGAGACAGAGAGAGAGAGAGACAGAGAGAGAGAGACAGAGAGAGACAGAGAGAGAGACAGAGAGAGAGACAGAGAGAGAGACAGAGAGACAGACAGAGAGACAGACAGAGAGAGAGACAGAGAGAGAGACAGAGAGACAGACAGAGAGAGAGACAGAGAGAGAGACAGAGAGAGAGACAGAGAGAGAGACAGAGAGAGAGACATTTCAAAAACGTCCCTCCAAAAAAACTAGGGAGACATGTCTGTGCTGAAAAAGGAGCACACCTGGGAGATATGTTAATGACTATGCAATGTATATTTAAATGAGTCTGGTCCCAGACTTCCTAAAATGATTTACCTACCAAGTATACAGAGTTTATAAGCCTAAGGCACCTACCTAATGACTGAAATAGTGCCAGGCTCGGAGCGGTGAAAGGGGATTCAGCACCCCAGGCAAACTTTCAGCCCCCCAAACTTTCAGATATGTTTTTTTATAGCTCCATTCTCTCCAACCCCATCCCACGGTTCCTCTCAACCCCCTCCCACTCCCCAATCACCCTCCTTCCCACCTCCTCTTTCTCCTCTTCCTCTTTCACCCTCTCCTCCTATTCCTCTCTTACCCTCTTCCTCTTCCTCTCTCACCCCCCTTCCTCTCTCACTCCCTCCTCTTTCTCTCTTACCCCACTCTTCATTTCTAAACCCTCCTCCATTCTCTTTTACCCCTCTTCTTTATCTCTCACCCCATCCTATTTCTCTCTCACCCCTTCCTCTTCCTCTCTCACCCCTCTCCTCTTTCTCTCTAACCCTCCTCTTCTTTATCTCTCACTCCCCTCCTCTTTCTCTCTCACCCCCTCCTCTATCTCTCTCATCCCCTCCTCTTTCTCTCTCACCCCCTCCTCTTCCTCTATCACTCTTTACTCTTCTTCTCTTACCCTCTCCTCTATCTCTCTCACCCCCGACTATTTCACTCTCATCCCCATCCTCTCTTATTTTATATTGAAAGAGAGAGACAGAGAGACAGAGAGACAGAGGGAGACTCTATAGTAAGTTTCCCTAAAAGGGATAGGCTTTATTTTTTATTTTGTTTTCTTAAAGTGACAGACTGTGTGAAATATTGTGTCACTGACATAAGAGCAAACTGCTGAAGGTCAATGGCTGAGTGCCTCAGACATGTATCTGTTAAAGCTGCAGTCCCTTGTTGGGTCGAAATAAAGCAGGCAGAAGCCTGTTAGGGCAGGTCCATACTGCCGCAGATGCCTAAAGGCATTGATCGCACCCATAGACAGCGCAAACGCATGTAGGCGCAAGCAGGAGGGGGCGCGCGTTGTGCAAAAAATCAGTTCAAACTGATTTCTTGGCGCGACAGGTCACGTGAGCGGTTTGCACAACCATCTCCGTGACGCACCTAGGCACGCCCCAGGCACGCCCCAGGCACGCCCCCCATGGCACGTCCACCATGGGTGGAAAAAGAACCCGCTTCACACGGGTGACATCACAGCCTTCAAATGCCTCAGTGCGGGTGAAGGCCGTATGGCCTTAGCCTTAAGCAACGTAATGCTTCGTATTATCCTTTTGTCTCATTTATAACGCTAGAAGACTGTGTCGTGAAGAGCCTGGGCAAACGGCAGCGCTGCACAAAGGGAGCCATTTTCCACTATATGTATACAGTATATATATATATATATATATATATATATATATATATATATATATATATATATATATATATATATATATATATATATATGTATATATATATATATATATATATATGTATATATATATATGTATATATATTTATTTATATATCTACATAAAAAAAGAACCAGAGCTCAAATTCAAAAACAAATGCAATTAAAATAAACAATATAAATGTGTCAGTGTATAGTATACAGTATAGTTTAACAATACAGGCATACCCCGCATTAACGTACGCAATGGGACCGGAGCATGTATGTAAAGTGAAAATGTACTTAAAGTGAAGCACTCCCTTTTCCCACTTATCGTTGCATGTACTGTACTGCAATCATCATATACGTGCATAACTGATGTAAATAACGCATTTGTAACAGGCTCTATAGTCTCCCCGCTTGCGCACAGCTTCGGTACAGGTAGGGAGCCGGTATTGCTGTTCAGGACGTGCTGACAGGCGCATGCGCGAGCTGCCGTTTTCCTATTGGGCGATAAGTCCTTATTCACGAGTGTACTTAAAGTGAGTGTCCTTAAACCAGAGTATGCCTGTACTTAGTTACAAGTCCAATCCAGGAGAACAAAGGAGAGTGTTTGCTGTCCAATCACACAATTCTTGTGGTGTGAAGCCAAAGACGCCAGGGTGGGGGCTGCTGTATCCAGGAAGAATCCCTTCCCAAGATGAATCTGTATAGAAAAAGGGAAGAAACAGCGCACAACCCTAGTGCATTACCAAAAATATAGAATTTATTAAAAAGAAGAGGGAAGACTGCCCACTTACAAGATGAATACAATAAAAGATCATTGCAAGGTTTCTTTGATACCGGTACCGCTGTGGTTAACAACCGTCATCTGGGGGAACCTCCAGATGGTATGCGTAGTAGTGAGTGAGAGTCCAAAACGCCTCCTGCTGATAGAGCTGCCACTGTAAGCTGTAAGAGTCCCCAGACCCGGCATCAGTAATGGCAGCTGCAGATCTCAACAGCAGTGTAGGCACAGCTCAGCTCGGGACAGCCTCTCACTCAATGCGCGTTGTTTGGAGGAGATCATTCATTCATCTTGTAAGTGGGCATTGTCTTCCCTCGTCCTTTTAATAAATTCTATATTTTTGGTAATGCAGTAGGGTTGTGCGCTGTTTCTTCCCTTTTTCTATATATATATCTATATCTATCTCATTGAAACAGGGGGGCTCTGGAACTGAACCGCATTAATTTCAACTCCAGGGACCCCCTGCTTCCCCAGATACAGACCTCCAAAGGGGGTGCAAAAATAGAGAGTACAGCTTGATAAAGTGCAACGCGTATGAAACACGTAGGAGGTCTGTTATACCTCTATCTTTAATGGACCTAATCAAATAATATTTTTATATCTATCTTGGACCCACTCTCTTGGCTGTGCGCTGCACTCTCTATTTTTGCATACAGGTAGTCCTCGCTATCCAACGTTTAACTTTACAACCAATGACATCCAATGCTTTACAATGCAATCCTATGGGCCATTTTTCGATGCCTTAATGCATTATCCGACGCCTGAATGCATTATCCAACGCTCCCCACCACTGATTAACATAGGACTCACTATCCAACGCTACTCCCAGAACGGATTCCGTTGGATAACCGAGGACTGCCTGTATCTTCATTTACCATCAGCAGCACGCCTCACTAGGGGCACAGGACAGATGCATTTATACATCTGTGAGTATATTATGATTGCTTTCATGTGTAGTTATAGCAGTTCTGGGACTATCCCAATGAGGTTTTGAGGAGTGGGCTTAGTCCCATTACTCTTTTCCTTCAGGGTTTTTGTTGTCCCTTTTCAGAACTTCATTACACTGGAGATTTATATATTCTCTTATATACCACTATCCTTTTATCCTGTGCCCTGGCTTATGTGCTATCTATTTGTTTATATATTACTCTGAGGATCTGGCGCTGGAGCGCTTATACCACCAAAACCTTGCATCTCCAAAGGGGATGTGATGTATCTCTGGAAGCAGGGAGTTCCCATAGCTGAAATTAATGGGGTTCAGCTCCGGACACACCTTTGGATTGCCACTTTAACTTGAAGAAATAATCAATATAGGCATACCCAACCAAATCAAAGGTTATTGTTTGGAGGGTTACAGAGCACTAAAATAAGAGACAATTATGTTTTGAACCAAAGATCTCTAAATAGATTACGTTTTAGCCAATTGGAAATATTCAATATTCTTTGTGCTGCAGTATGTTTTTAATAGTGTGGATACATTCTTAAGTATATAAGGAATTTAACATGGTGAAGGCACACATTTTAATAATATTGTTTGGAAATCTTAGCTCTAGACAAGGGCCAGGGGGCCAGGGTCATATTTCTCATTGCTTTTTCACATTTTATTCCATAACCATGAGAGGTAAAATGAGCTCCTCTGAATAACAAATATAGCTAATCTGCTTTTGTACTTTGCACAATTTAGTTAAATTGGTCAATTCTATATGTAGGTCTGAAACGAAGATTTGTGAGTTCTGGGAGCATACTGTAGGGTCTCGGACCTTTGCTGGTGGCCGATTGACCATCAACAAAGCACCACCAGCGGTCCACCGCCTCTACAACTCCCTGCCAGGCAGGTTGCCTCTGTACAATTCGCAGCACTTGAGCGGCTTTCAATGAAGCGGTGGCCAGGCGGCCAAAGCGAGGTGAATTGTACAGTGGCTACCAGCGCAGGCCACCAGTGGCGCTTTGGTAACTGCCAAATGGATGCAGCCAAAAGTCCCATTCTGCCTGCAGTATGTCTCATGGGAACATAAAGTTTCTTGAACTCAGAAGGCCATAACAATATATTCAGTTTCTGCCAGTACTGGTTCCTGTCTGCGGACCACTGTTTGGAAAGTAAATGTGAGATCACATCAGCAGTTCTAGATCCTAATAACCTAACGCCAGGCTCCATAACAACAAGTCTTTACAACACTAGTTTCATTTTAAACATGTACTCTGCAAACCAATGAAACTAAAACTAGTGAACAAAAATGCTGCCCAGAAATTTGGTGGAGGATCCTATTTTCTTTGAAAAAACGTTTTGGAAATACACCAAAAGTGTAACTTCTACTCTTTTTTTAAATATTTTTTTATTTATCTTTACCCATATTTGCGAGTAGAAGTTAACTAGTAGAAAGAATATTGGGGACTTACTGAGAAAAACCTTTATTCACTTTGACTTTATAGAGAGTTTGGTGGAATGCTGTACTTTGGAGTGCCCAACTCTCTTAGCCAATTGTCAGAACAGTCTAGACCAGTCCTGGTTTGTAACCCCAGAAGCATTCCAAGATCTGTAAACCTACTTTTATGAAGACAGCTCCAAATCCCAGATGTCCAATCGATGTGTAAGATGTGTGTGTACTCTGCAGTGTGTGTGTCTTACCCCTCACTCCTATTGTGTCTGATATGAAAATGATCAAACTCACTAAAACCAAAAAACACAAACTGGGTTTCTAGTCATGAAGCCATATCAACATTTTATTGTGGATAAATGGGCACCAATCCAATATCCTGTGCAGCTGCCTAACCTTGCTTGGTAAGTTTAAAATCCCCTTCAAATAAATGGAGCTTGGAGCACGTGGAAACCATCTTGAGCAAGGAGAAGACAGCACACAAAAGGTCAGGTCAATAGAAACTGATGGCAGATAACCTGAAGGCCTTTCTCCTCCTTGATTTTCTTTCTTTTTTCCATGGCTTGCTTAGAAAACAAAATTAAAAGAAGTAACACAAACAGCTGCTTAGAGGATTCTCTGAAGTGGCTCCAACAGTAATATATTAAAAATGCTAAATTTTCTAACATATTAAAAAGGGGACTTAGGGAGAAATTGTATATTTGCCGAAGTGGCAGTTCGGGTTGGTTTTGGCCAAAAATCCCCACATAGACTTCAATGGGAATTTTTCACCAAAAACAGCGCTAACAACTGCTTTGGTGTATATTAAATTTACCCCTTAGGATCTTATTCTACATATGCCAAAGCAGCTGTTTGAGCCATTTTCTGACAAAATCCCCATGCTGTCAATGAGTATTTTCATCAGAAAATGGCCCAAACGCCCACATCAGTACATATATATAGAATTATCTCTGCAAGGCCAGATAAAGGCCAACAAGAACATGCTTATATGTTTCCCAATGTAAGCAGGTGAGGTAATATATTGTCTATATTAACATTATATATATATATATATATATATATATATATATATATATATATATATATATATATATATATATATATATTGTAAATATTACTGTATGTTCATTTGCATGTCTTAGTAAGACATGCAAATGAACATATAGTAATATTTACAGTTGCTTTATGCTGCTTTACTGGGGAGGGTTTTTGTCACTTTTTTTACCCACCATAACCTAAATGACAGTATATATATATATATATATATATATATATATATATATATATATATATATATATATATATAAATAATATTATAGTATTTTGTATAGTTATAATATAAGTATATATGTATAGTAGTATATGATTGGGGCATACTCATTAAAATGTGATGCTATTATCCACAAACTTGTGCAGAACAAAAAGATGGAGTTTATTTGTCAGAAAACAATGACTAGAGTATTTACAACACAGTCCAGGCATAGTCCTCTATAAGGTGAGACTCTTCTGCCTAGGCACCGAGCAGTCCAAAATACAGGCATCCCAAGAGAAGATCACCCCTAGGTTTAAGGTTGCATGCTAGGGTCTGGCGGGCATCTTTCCAGTTGAGCTGTGACACACAGAGACAATTATCCAGATCGGAGAAAGCCACACAACAGGTAATCACGGGTATTTGATGCCAGCGTCCAGAGCATTCCCTAAATGCAGCATAGTATTTGACAGCAGTCTGTCAACCCCAGGTTTTAAAAGTCTGCAGGCAGCCCAATTACTGCTGTGGTCTGATTACGTGAGCTTAGAGGCAGCTTGGTTCTGTTTCTCTGAGCAGCTCAGGTAATGGGGAAGAAGCCGGACTGGCCCACAATTACAGATATGTTGTTATACCGTAATCGAGAGCCAGTTGTGACACGCCTTAAACATGGCACTTCCTCAGAGGTGCTCCTTTTTGTGTCATCCATAAAACAAACATGATTAAGAGGGGGAATAGGGCAAGAATAGGCAGGAAATTGAGATGAAATGGGTGAATATTAGCTGAGGGGAAAAAATGAGCAAAAAGGAAAGCGTTAAAGGAAAAGGGCTTATGTATGCAAGACACAAATAACAATATCCAGTTTATTAATCATTTTATGGGTTTATGTATTGTTGCCGTCCTTTTCCTTGTTTGACAGCATGACACATATACACCTCTCACTTATAAACCTGCCCTTGTCATTTTCGATGTTGACTACAGTCATTTTCTATTGCTTAGCGTCCCATCTCTTCTCTTTCAAGCCCCATACAATAGGCCAGGAGTGGCCAACTCCAATCTTGAAGACCCCTCCCCCAACAGGTCCAGTTTTCAGGATATCCCAGCTTCAGCACAGGTGGCTCAAATAGGGGCTTAGTTGAAGACTGATATATACAGCCACCTGTGCTGAAGCTGGGAAATCGTGACCTTTTGGAGGGTCTTGAGGACCGCAGTTAAGCACCGCTGATATAGAGCATCAAGAACCGTATTTCACTCTCACAGCATAGCGAATGCAAACTGATGTAGCACCATCTTCAATTGGATCATTTTGAATGATGAATTACTCTGAAAACACTTCTTTTTCTCCCTCTTCCTTTCTTTCCTCTCTTCCTTCTTACCAGTAATCCTTAATTCTGAGACTCTATACTTTCCTACACCCATGACCTACAGTATAATGAATACTTCTGTGTGTTGCTTATTTCCCCAAGTACTTTGGGAAATGTGTAGCATTGAATATATTAATGGCCCTTTGGTAATGTTTTGCTTGTATATTTCGGCACGTGCAGCGATATTCAAATTGAATTATTATGAATATGTAAAAAAATGAACAGGAATGGCAAACCATCTGAATGCTGGTTTGGACATATATACCCTTACTGGTCTTTCTTATATTGTTTGCAGAGAACATATCCTGTTAGATGGCCATTCAAACACGGGTAGAAGCCAGAGATTGCCTATACCTCCCAGAGTTAGTTCCGATATAAAAGGACAGAGGATGCTATGTATGTGTTCTATTACTTTTTATTTACTGTATTTCTTTATCTCTACTCTCTGTGATCGTCACTGAAAACCGCCATGCACAGCAATGATTTAAAGTGGGTTCCTCAGCAACAGTTACCAGATAAAGCTGTCATCTTTGTTTCTTCTATTACCTCCCCCTCTGCTTTCAGGAACACCCTGAAGGGTCACGTGCAGCATTGATAAACAACATAAAAAGACCTAGGTAAAGACTATTATGTGTTCTCTTGCATGTGCGTCTGCTGGTTTTAGGACACCTCTAATTTAATAATAATCATCTTTGTTTATGATAAAGGTGGCTTTGCTCATCCTCACTAGATCCCATTTCTTATCTGAACTGTTGATAATGAAATGTATGGACATTTTGATAAAAAAAATCGGTACTTTTAATTTCCATCTCTAAAACAGACCAGGAAGACTGCTAATAAATATCACATTTAATCTACTGTATGTTACTGAGCATCTAAGCGCTCCGGTAAATAATGATGATCAAGAATCCGTTGCACTAGTGATATTGACTCTCAACAGTCATATAGCTCTCAGTGCAAAGCATCTTTTCTTTTTCTTCAGGTCATACCAAAGACTCTTGTATCATGATTTGAAACATGACTATATATATACATAGTCTATACATATATATATATATATATATATATAGCTCCTTCTCCCATTTGAACATTCTGAGTGTTGGTAATGCGGATACCACATATATATATATATATATATATATATATATATATATATATATATATATATATATATATATTCGGGATGCACATTGATACCCTGACAACCAAGACCTATGCCAAACTAGGGGTACTTTACAGGAACAAATCCTCCCTAAGTCTCCTGGTCAGAAAACGTATCGCACAGCAGATGCTAATACCAATTATTGACTATGGAGACATAGTATATGGCTCAGCACCCCAAACCCACCTTAGCAAACTTGACACCCTATACAATTCAATTTGTCGTTTTGTTCTCCAATGCAACTATAACGCACATCACTGCGAAATGCTCAAAGAACTAGATTGGTCATCACTCGAGTCTAGGCGCAAAGTTCACCTTTCCTGTCTTGCCTTCAAATTATTTATGGGCAAGCAACCCAGCTACCTGAACAAGCTCCTCACGCCTACCACATGCAGCATCTATCACCTGAGATCAGACTCCAAAAGACTGTTCATGGTCCCAAGGCTCAACAAAGTATCCGGCCGCTCCTCCTTCTCTTACCGTGCACCCCAAAACTGGAACAACCTACCAGAGACTCTTACATCCACCACCAGTTTAAGTTCTTTCAAATCTAAGGCTGTCACACATTTTAATCTGGTCTGTAACTGTTTCATACGCCCATAATATATATTATCTTTAACTGTGCATGCAATGTCTTGTATATAATGTATACCCTGCTCATTTATGTAACTGTATTTGTAAACATGTATTATTTGTAACTCTCAATGTATTACTTCCTGGTAAAATATTTTTATAAATAAAATAAATACAATATTTAATTCCCACTTACCTAAACAGGGGGTACTTTGAAAACAGTATTTACCTAAACAGGGGGTACTTTGAAAACAGTATTTAGCTAATCTCGGACAATGATGTTGGCAAATCTTCTTCATCAAAATGCTAGGACTAAATACATTACATATTTTCTAAATTAGAGGATTCTCTGATAAAAAAAACATACCACCCTCTTCCTTAAAACATAACATCACAAAGAGATAGAATTATACATTATCACATAACAATGTAAAGAGGTCCGTGGTCAGAGCACTACAGAATCTATATTTAATAATTGTCTATATTAACATTTTATATATATATATATATATATATATATATATATATATATATATATATATATATATATATATATATATATGTGTATATATATATATATATGTATATGTATATATATATATGTGTATATATATATATATATATGTGTATATATATATATATATATATATATATATATATATATATATATATATATAATTGGGGCATATTCATTAAAATGTGATGGCTATTATCCATTAGATAATGGTTATTGTTAATTAGTGAATAAGCTACTATGGCCCTTATTCAATGTGGTAAGAAGATGTTAATATATATATATATATATATATATATATATATATATATATATGTATATAAATATATATTAACATCTTCTTACCACATTGAATAAGGGCCATAGTAGCTTATTCACTAAATAACAATAACCATTATCTAATGGATAATAGCCATCACATTTTAATGAATATGCCCCAATTATATATATATATATATATATATATATATATATATATATATATATATATATATATATATATATATATATATATATATAGGAAAGGGTAGGAAGGATAATCAGGAGAATGTGTTTCTATGGGAAAATGGCAAAAATAAGTTTTGTTAACAGAAGGGGTAATAGAAGGCTCATTGTGAAGGAGTGATACATGAAAGGACGTGAGTTAGGGTGGAAGAGGAGTGGGTGCCTAAGGGTGGGGACATAGGAAGGGTGTGCTTGTAAATGGCGAGAGCAGGGAAGTAGCATGTTCAGAAAATGGGAGGGAGTGGCAAGTTAAGGGGGCACTTTAATAGCCCAAACAATCAACAGCGGTTATTTGACAGGTGCCACTAAGGATTAAAAGAAAAGGAAAGTGGCCACCCTGAACTAAACTCCAGTAAAAGAAAGCGAGACATGAAAATCCCCAAGCAAATCATACTCAGAGTGCAATTTATGAAAAATAATGATTACAACCTATATCCATCTACTCACTCAGAACAGGTTTAATAAATGCTGGGGGGGAAATCACGTCACAAGAAGTCCAAGATTCTTTATTCCCAAAAAATTAAAGTAACGCTCCTTTCCTATGCCATGTTTTTAACACTTTAACATCTGCCCATTGTCCACTTTGATATAAATGCATCAATTACAAGTACTAGTTTTTCCCCCAAAAAAATATCTCTACTCGTTTTAAACGATATTACTTGTGTTTTAAACTCATTTATTTATTAACTTTCTCATAATTGATGGAATAGGGGGAGGCGGTGCACAGATTGGACACATGGATAAGAACACTTGGGGAAACAAACATTTAAAAAAAGAGGAAGCCTGAGTAACAGTGAAACTTCGAAAGCAAAGAAGGGAGGTACAATGTAATATTAACACAGCTTACCTCAATCCATCGCTTATTGTCTCCTTCTCCCTAGTGTGGGCAGTGACATCATCAGACTACAATTAAAGCTTCATCTAATTGGAACTTACATTTTGTTCAATGTGAGGCCGCGTCCATGTTAGAGGGATTTTCTCCTACTTCGAAGGTACAAGAGAGACCTCAGGAATCAAAGAGGGCGCCCCATCAAAAGATAGGAAAAAACTATATATATATTTTTAAACTTTTCTTACATAGCTGACAGTGTATATAGTGCTGTAAATAAACTATTGCAGGCACTATGTGTCAAAGTCACAAACATATAGTGATTAGCCCAAGGTCACATTGGGGAAGGATATTGAGATTCAAATAAAGTTTCCTTTCTTCAATGGCAGTTTCCTACCACTACAATTCTCAGTCAGCCCAAGCATGGGATTCATGTGGGATTTCCCCCTGTATGTCAGACTTTTGGTTTCAGGCACAGTACTTTAGTTATTATGATGTATTCAAAGTGCATCATCATGTTCCACAGCGCAGAATATGGGAGAGAGAAAATAACAAGGATAACAAGCATAGTAACATCATTTTACACACAACAACACAATAAATAGGTCACGAGATCCTTGATTTAATATAGAGATTACAATCCAAGAGTTGACAAGGGGAAAAAAGACACAAAAAGGAGCAGTCGGGTTAGCAAGCTGATGTTCTTAACTTCTGACGGTGTGTGATGTGATTAAGTTGTTCACTGCATAGTTGAGCCTGCAAATAAGTACATTGTATGTATACATGTATCATTTTATTTATATGGAGCCCAAACATTGTCTAGTGCTCTATAACAGGGGTGTGCAATCTTTGTCCGCTGCGCCCCCTGCCTGCTTCCCTCCCTGTTCGTGCCCCCCCCCCCCCTTACCTTGTCTCCGGCGTCAAATTATGTCACGTGACCCCGCGGCATCGTTTGATGATGCGTTGCCATGGTGACGTGTCGCCGAAGACAAGGTAAGGATAGTTGCAGAGGCCTCGCGCGGTTCCCCGGCATTTAATTTAAATGCCTTGGGGAAGAGCGCGGGGCCTCTGCAGCTGTCGCCCCTCACCCCCCCCCCCCCCCACCACCCCCTGAAAAATCTTGCACCCCCCTGTTTTACAACATCACAATAGAAGATAAACAATGGGAATAAGTAAACAACAATATAAAGGCACAGGAAACATTGCCCCAAAGAGCTTACAATCTAAGTGTTATGTTGGGAGGCTAACAGGCACCGTAGGAGTAAAAGTGGATTGTTAGAAGGGCAATCAGTTCAGGAGTTCAGGTGCATATGGAGCTCATAGCAGGTGCGAAAAATGTTTAATGACCTGCTTCTTTGGAGAGGTGGATTTTCAGTTGGGCTGTGACTGTGGACAGTAAAGGGGCTTGACGAATATTGAGTTCCACGAGTAGAAATATGTTAGTCAAAAAGGTTTAAGATGGGAGATGGCTATAGAGGTGCAATGAGGAGACAACCTTGTGTTGAGCGTAAGGGACGACTAGGGGTGTAATGAGTGATTAGTGTGGAGACATACGGGAGCTGCACAGGAGGGTAGAGCCTGAAAGCAGCAAACTGGTGAAATCTTATATGTTTTTATTTTTAATTTTTAATCTGTTCTGTAATATTAGATAACAGTGGCTGTTTGTTTTGTTTTGTTTTTTAACTCAATGCCATTTGAATGTTTTTTTATTAATATATTGAGCATCTTTTGATTTTGATATCAGGCTTAGCCCACGTCCTCAATAGTGCAAGATCTTTGCAACACTTTCCTTTTTGTGATAATTTGTTGTCAATATGCCCAGCAGTTTGAGCTGTAAACTGTAACAAGTCAGTTACCTTAGTACTATTCAGATACACTGTAGCTGCTGAGTTACACAAGCTGAAGGATTGAATGGAACTGAAAGGTAGCCATTTAGTTAGGCACACAATCAGGATGTTACAGATTTATAACAAGAGAACCAAACGATTGCTAGCTTAAGTAAAAATGTAGAATTATACATTATCACATGTTTCACATATTAAAATAAGAAGAAAAAAAGGGGGGGAGATGTAGTATTGCTGTTTTAAAAGAAAAGAGGAGAGTTTTGTAGTTTATACGCAAATTAATAAGTCAGCAGAGAGAGATCAGGAGGTTGGAAGCAGATACGCGCCTGGAAGAGCAGGAGATCATTCAGGCAGCAGCATTTTGAATGGATTGTAAAGGAGAGAAATGTGAGGTAAGGAGGGCAGATAAAAGAATGTTACAGTAATCAATATGGGAGAGATCAAGGGCATGCATTAGTGTTTTAGTGGTAGTTGAACATAGGAAGGGGCGTATCTGTGTAATGTTGCAAAGGGAGCGGCAAGTTTTAGTAATAGCGTTTATATGTGGGGAGAAGGAAAGGGAGGAGTCAAATGTACCATGCTTGCGAGACTCGGTGCATAGCCGTTTTATTGATTGTAATTGAGATAGGAACAATGGGACCTGGTTTGGTAGGGAATATGAGAAGTTCTGTCTTAGCCATGACTTGGCCCTGACATGGCTTGAGTCAATGAAGGGCCATCCTGGCCAGATTTGTGACTGGACTGTAGGTGTAAGGTCAAGTTTAGATAAATATAGTTGTGTATCAGTATAGATATTAGGGGGGGGGGAAAGGACTCAATGAGATCACCCAGAGAGAGGGTATATAGATAGAAGAGTAAGAGGCCTAAAACTGAGCCTTGGGGTACAGACAGGTCCATAGAAGTCGAGGAAGAGTTGGCATAAGAGACAATGAAGGAACGGTGAGAGGTAGAAGGAGTACCAGAAGAGAGCCGTGCCATGGAAGTCAAGAGAGTGAAGAATGGGTAGGAGAAGAGAGAGGTCAATGGTACCAAAACTGAGCAGAGGCTATGAAGAATCAGAAAGGAATAATTTCCTTGAGATTTGGCAATATGGAGGTCATTAGCTACCTTGGTGAGTGCAGTTTCTGTAGAGTATACTATGCAGAAGCTTGATTGGAGACGACCAAGTAGGTTATGGTACTTGAGAAAGTGAAGTATAAGTAAAGAAATTATTTGTTCCAGAAGTTTAGAAGCCAAACGCAAGAGAAAGACAGGGCGATCGTTAGAAGGGGCAGAAAAGGTCTAGAGTAATATTTTTAAGAATAGGTCTAACAATAGCTTGTTTAAAAAGAGATGTTAAAGTACTAGAACATAGAAATTAGTAAAAGATGTTAGTTAGGGTGGCGACCATGGTAGAAGCAAGAGGTTTTAGGAGATGGGAGGGAATGGGGTCGAAGGCAGCATGTGGTGGAAGTCGGGGAGAGTAGCAGTAGAGATACTTCTTTCTCTATAACTGTAGACAAGAAGGCAAAGGTGGATAGAGGAGGATTAGGAAGGGGTGTGGAAGGGACATAAGGAATTTCTTTGCGGATAGGTTCCACCTTGCACTTGAAATAATCGGCAAAGTCTTGGCGTGTAGTGAAAGGATTGGAGAATGGTGTGGCTGGAGGTCGAAGAGGGTGTCAAAAATAGAGAAGTAATGCTGTGTGTTGGATTTATTCCTATGTATATAATACATAATTATTTGTTTAATATCACTGAACCTCCCATTGAAGAGGAGCTACTTTCTGTTTTTAATTCAGTTGGATAAAACAGTGGTCATCCATGTAAAACATTCTCTATCTAACCTAAACAAGACACTTTACCTCATTATTGTGCCAAAATATCATTAAAAACACCATATGAATTTATGAAGAATTATCTACAAAAAAAAACATCTTATTTGCCTGCACTTTCCAGATCAAATGGAGGAAGAGACCTGAAATAAAATTTTCACATGGGTTAAACATGCGAGCATGGTTTAGTGAATACCGCAAGTTATGTTATTGCACAAAAATGTGCATTTTTACACATACATGCCGTTCACGCTGTATAATGAATAGGCCCCTATACCTCTAATGTGAGCAGGCATTGTGTTACTGAGTATCTCTCCTCGTAAACAAAGTACTTTGCCATGGTAACCTCCTCGAGCAGAGTCTGAGCTCACATTCTGGGCCTAAGCGCTTTCTGCTTCTTTGTACTTTTTTTTCTGCCTGAGGAGCATTGCGTTAACAAGACATTAGATAATTCCTTTAAAGTTAAAAGAATACCACATTGTTATACCTGAGGCAATTGACAAAGAACATAGATAATTTTGAAATTTGTAACTTTTGTCCCTATTTTTTCATACGCAAAGTGGTCAATTCAGCCGGCAGGTCTTGTGGTCTAGTAATTACCAGTATATTTTCCATTTAGGAATGATACATGAGCTCACCACAGAGGCAACTGCGGCAACACACTTCCGCTAGAGAGGAGCCTGCAAGAAAGCGATACTTAAGCAGATAATAAGTAAATAAATGAAGCCGCTTTACTAAGCTCTCACTTTTGCCAATCTATCAAAACGTTATCTTGAGATTGCGATCCTGTCTTCACTTCTTTATTATTCCGCTGATCCTATATGCCAACATTTAACCAAATTTGCGTTGATTGTTTTATAACTCGGCGTAATCATAAACAGAATCCCTGTTTATTGTATGATGCTATCCTGCTAATCCAACAACAATCACATTAAACTGTCATCATTTTCTTAATACAATTTTGTACAGGTTTAGATTTCATTGCAGTTGCAACGGTCTAAGTCGGTGCTTAAGGCTAAGTTACAGTAGGCTAGTATCGACTAGAATAATGTGTGCATTACAGCAACATCATCTTCCTTCCCCCTCCTCCTCCTCATAATTTCTAAAGTTAAAATACCTTACGTTGGCACATTGCAAAAAAAAAGGTTTTAACATTTAATTAATAAAATACTTTCATGCACAGTGATATGACTAAGATGCACAAATCATTACTTCCACACGAAAGGATGTTGTCATTGAAGACATGGCGCCCAGTCCAAGTGCATGTCTCTTCAGGGTGTTAATCTATTATATAGCAATATAGATGGCATAGGAAAATTACGGGTTTGTTATAAGGCTCGGGACCATGGATGTTGCAACAGAATTGCTTACCAGTGATTGAATTGGTACTGTAAGTAATTGCTTGTGAGGGCATACTGTGTGTTGCCCACATACACCCTTGTTCCTACAGTAAAGCGATAGCCCAGTTGGTGACGATTGAAAGGATGTTTCACAGGTGGAAAAGAAATAGGACATAGAGCTATTGTAAACCCATATCGGACATACTGCACGGCTTCTTGTTTATTACTTTACAGTGCACAGCACATAAACATACCACATGTGGTGCATTTGCATGTGTTAGACAGATCTGCAACCCTGTCTTTCCCCATTATCTCCAAGCGTACACTGCCTCCACTGCACCCAGGGATTCTGGGAAATGACATGCAAATGAGCACAGTGTGTCGCTCTTTACTTCTCATCCATTTGAACATGGACCTCTATAAGCTTATGCTGAGACTAATGGCCCATCGGGTTAAAACAGCAGGGGTACCTGGCAGTCACATTCAGTTTGAATGGGACTACCAGGGACCCCCGCTGTTAATCCTATGGGCCATTAGTCTGTCTGCAGAAATGTCACTGAAATGTTCCAGCATGAACCCAGCATGTACCCAGCATGTACCTGGGTCTTGTTGGTGATTGCCCCAGATTTGTTTTAGAATACTCGTCGGCACTACAGGATCCTTAATATTAGTTCACCTTTTTCCTTGGTGGGTCTGCCCCTTGAAAACAGCATTGCCAGGAAAAAAATGTTTGTTTTTGTTGTTGTTGCTAGAATGGCAATTGATTTACATATACTGTACGGACAAAAGCTTAGAAAACTGAACTATAACCCAGTTTAGAAAATATTTTCCCAATTGCCCCATTGCGTCCACACTGAGGCTCTGATTCAATACAGTGTGAAGCAGCTTCTCTGCTTCAGGGAAATTCTGAACTTTATGCAAGTGAATACAGATGAACGGAGCTCAGAGATTTTCTGACATGGAAAAGATGCTTCACGGCATATTAAAGAGGCAGTCTGCATGGCACTTAAAATATATATATATTTTTTACATGCAGCCTTTGATTACCTTTATTGAAAACGAATTACCTAAGCTGCCGATCGATTCGTTGTGATCGCTCAGCAAAGATCTTTCTTCCCAGGGTTTATTTGTTTTAACTAAAAGGCTGCCTTTCCGTTTCTATCAATCCTTCAGTCAGTGTAACTCAGAACCTAGAGTGTATTCTTATATTACTGAGGTAACATTATCAGTCAGTGTAACTCAGAACCTAGAGTGTATTCTTATATTACTGAGGTAACATTATCAGCCAGTGTAACTCAGCAGCTACAATGTATCCGAATATTACTAAGGTAACTGACTTGTTACAGTTTGCCGCTCTAACTGCTGTAATATTGCCAACAAAGTATCACAAACAGGAAAGTGTTGCAAAGATCTTGCACTGCTGGGGAAGTGGGCTATAACCTGCTATAGAAATCTAAGGATGCTTAGTATATTGAAACTCATTAAAAATGGCATTAAGCGTTGAATACATTTTTTTTTAGTTGGTATTATCTAATACTACAGAACTGATTATTATTATTATTTTAAACCACACGCAGGATATTGCATGGCGTGCTCCTTTAAATAACAACTTGGAAGAGAAAAACGAATTCACTACTGAAGTAAGGTTATTAGGTACTAAAGGAAACAAAGTTGCCACTCCGTTAAAAACAAATACAAATTATGTACTTTATCCTTTGTCAACTTTTTTTTTTTAATTATTATTCTGTATAAACTATATATTTTTTTTAATTTAATTTTTTTATTGTGGAACTCCAAAAATATCTGGTTTTACTTTTGACATTTTTTGGGGAGTGAATAAAACTACTGCTTTTGTGCCTATTGTTTATTATCCACTTGGCGTCTCATTTCCAATTTTAAATATAAAAGCAGTGTTCGGAAAAAAAGGAGCAACATTGAATACAAACCTTTTTTTTGTTTTTCTCCTTTTCTCGATAACTTTTTTTTAAAATTATTATTATTAGAGTCACTTCTTTCATATTATGGAAATCAATGCTTTGCAAAGCAATCTGGTTGTCTTTTAACCCTTTCCTAAAATATTGCAGCCCTCCTCGGCAGCAGAGGGGTTAATGGATTGTCATCCCATTTAGTGCAGAAATCAGCCATTTGATGACTTGTTTTGGGGTGGATAATGGTACAGAGGATTAGTGTCTGCTTGCACAGGAAGGATGTAGGAACGGAATTGACATATTCACATGAATCACATCTGTCATTTTACAGGATCAAATTATCCTGAATAAACGTATGTTTAGTATTCTGATTGTATTTATGGATGATGATGCACTATAAACCTACAGGACTCATTGAATGGATCATTCATCAATGCTGCATCCAGTATTAACCAGGGAACACCAATCTCATTGCTTTCTGTATTGAGTATACCTGTTATGAGCTCACCTTTGTTGTAAAATACCTTGAGTGGGATATGAAAGAATGATCACAACAAGTGGGCATTATGACATTAAATATGTGAAATAAGTTCCAACATCTGGTGAATAGTACGGAAGAAGTGTAAATATCCCTCTTCTCCCCTTTATTTTTGGCACATTCATACTGGTCAAGAATTTTTATTCTTATTACTCTTGATTCTTATATAGTGCTGTATATGTACTCATCACTGTAGAAAATGCGATGCACATTGAGTGATTGACTCAATACAAGGTTAATACATGGGTGAGTGCTATAGACATACATGGAAACAATAGGACTTATGCAATAAGCTCTGAAGAGGCCGATCCCACTGTGGTCAGCCGAAAACTCACATTGACTTGAATGGGAGTTTTATTGAGAGGAAGACCCTGCCCTGAAGAGTTTACCAAGTAATCAGTGTAATGGGAGATGAACAAATAATGTAAGAAAGAATCTATGTGCTGTATAACAAATGTATCACAATAGCAGGGTAAATTCATGTAATGAAAGAGTGGCTGCTGCTTAGATTGTAAGCTCTTTGGGTCAAAGACTCCTTTTCCTAATGTTACTTTTATGTCTGAAGTGCTTATTCCCACTATGCATTATATTATTATGTCACATGTATTACTGCTGTGAAGCGCTATGACATGGATGGCGCTATATAATTAAAGCTATACATATACATACGTCAGTTAAAAAGAATGGAGAAGTGCCCCTTGGGTTTTGGAGATAGGAGCTTTCACATGCCAGACACCCAATCAAAGGATGTTTGGGATGATCCTCAAAGCGTCCACTGATATATAGGCAGAGGGCCGTTTCGGATGAAATTTCCAATTGAAGTCAATGGGGAATTATAGTGAAAAACGGCCCATTCGGGACATGTAGAATCAGCCCCTAATGTAGCAATAAGTGAATCTTGCATTATGCCTACTGGAGCTTTGAGAGACAGCACTGTGCACATTTACACAGAATTCCTGAGAATAAAAACACCAGTGTTACTTTTAAGAGGTATGCAGAATTATGCATTATCTTGGCAGTGTTTACAATCCAAATCCATCAATTACCGTAATAAAACACATCGTTTCCAAATTTAAAAAAAAAATCTGTGGACGAAAAACTTTTACTATTACAAAAAATATTTGTTGATGGTATAAATGTAAATATCTACTTATGGCTCTTACATTATATCAAGGATTTCAAATATGTTACCCTCCTCCCCCTTTTTCATCACATTTTTATGCACCTGACCTGTTATGGACCTGCTTCATACTAGATTTTCTGTGCAATGGGTTGGATATACACATGCCACTTTCATAAGTCCATGAGAGAAGAAAATCCATAATGTTTGTTATAATCATCGCCTACATAATGGTATATTTAACTGAAACAGATCTTTAAGTCAGAAATTGAATATATTTCTTGGTGGAACAATCTTTACCCCATGTGTGGCAGCATCTGTGATAATCAGTGCTGAAAGAGATGCTTTAACCTCCAGGGCTGACTCAGGCAGAAATGATGAAAGGATTTTTCAGTCCTGAAAAGACGGATCAAGAATTTTTTTTTCTCCAGAGCTTTGGTCTGGGAGGGGGTGAAATTGCTTTCACTCTGAATTTTGGATAGCTCAGTAAGCAGCAGGTGTGTCTATGCATCTTAAACATGTGTCTACATTTTATTTTTTCCTTTTAAGAAGATCCTGTCACTATGGGAATATTTCCATATACAGTATAGTCAAGATGTATGTAAACATTACACATAAAATAAATTAAATGAAATCAGAATGTCATAGCGACTATGAAGTATATCGTTTACATTAAAAACAAATGCCCTTCACTATTTTAGACAGAGAGAGTGAGAGAGAATTCTACACACACAATGCAAAGTGTGTGTATATATATATATGTATGTATGTTGTGTATATATATATATATATATATATATATATATATATATATATATATATATATATATATATATATATATATATATATATATATATATATATATATATATATATATATATATATATATATATATGTGTCAGTCATAAATCACATACTGGACAGGGGGAGGGATAGGCTTCAGTCACAGATACATTCCAGTATGCACTGTTTTTAAGAAAAAACCTTTCTTGCTGTATCCAGTGTAACTCAGCCTGAAGAAGAGATCAGTGTATCTCGAAAGCTCGCACAAATAAAAGCATTTTGTTAGCCACAGTACGGTATTGTCTATTCGTTTTTGATTTTATATATATATATATATATATATATATATATATAATCAAAAAATAAATAGATGATACAGTTCTGTGGCTAACGAAACGCTTTTATTTGTGCGAGCTTTCGAGATACACTGATCTCTTCTTCCGACGATATATATATATATATATATATATATATATATATATATATATATATATATATATATATATATATCATTATCATCAGCTGGATGAAGGCCTCTCCAATGATCTTTCAGGTACTGAGGTTGCAAGCTTCTCTTCTCCACGTTGCACTAACACATTTCCTAATTTCATCCTCCTTTCTTACTTTGGTCATCAGCCTGATTTTTTGATAACCCTTGGAAACCAGTTTAGTGCTAACCAGAGCTGGCTTGAAATTTACCAGGACAGGTGCCGGAGGAGAGCGCCAGGCCTCTTACCTGCTCCGGCACCTCCTGATCTCAGCAACGTCATTGCGTCATATGATGTAGCAGTCATGTTGTTGTGGTAACGTGACGCCGCAATGTCATTTGTCATCGCAACATCATGTTATCATGGCAATGTGATGCCGTGACATCACAGAGACGAGGCGATGCCGGAGAGAAGAAGCTGGATGGAAAGTAAGAGGCACTTACAGAGGCCCCACGCTCTTCCCCGGCAATCATTTTAACTGTTGTGGTCTATGTAAGGGCGGGGCTTGGTGAGATCATACTGACGGTACCGCCATCAAGCTGCCTTGATTACCAACCCCTGTCCTGTGATTGTCATTTGGTCTTATGATATGACCAGCCCAGTGTCATTTCAATTTGTGCACCACTGTGATTGTCTGAAACTGAGAGAAACTAAACCAGGAAACACAATCCTTCCAATCTGGATATCCTAAAAATAAAATGGATTCGGCTGTATGAAAGTAAAATGCATATTAATATATTTTTTATAATCAAACTTTTACTTTAAAAAGGTATGTAATATATATTGTGTTACTTGCAGACATCATCTGAGAGTCAGAAAGTGAGGGGTCTTGAGCAAATGTGTAACTTCCTAGAAAGGGTGGGCACTTTTACTAGTGTCTTGGTTCTAAAAAATGTCATGTTTTGGGATTTGTTTGTGTTATGGTTTTGGGTTTGGTTTTTGCCAAAATGCGATTTGTTTGGTTTTGGATTTTTACCAAATTCTGGGAAAAAACCCTCAAAATAGCATATTAAAGAATGACAAATGCTAAACATAAATATAAAATCCTAAAAGCAATTAGAAAATTAAAATAACATACCTGAAAAACTTAAAATAATGAAAAAAAAAAAGTTGAGAAACATTTAGAGATGAGCAATTGGCCCGGTGTTCTGGTTTTGGTTCTAAATCATTGTTGGGTTTAGGTTTTGGAATGTAAGGTTATGGTAGGTTAAGATTTTACACAACCGGTTTAGCCCATCGTAACTCCTTAGGTCATTACATCTAGGCATTGTTGAGTGAGTGTGATGGATCCTATCAGTAGTAAATGGGCTAAAGGACACAGGTCATGGTAGGGGAAACTCCGCAACAAGAAGCCCTTTGCATTTTGGTCTTTAAATGCGGGCTGGTCATTTTTACAGGTTATTCAAGCAGGTTCAACCACTTGGGCAGATTCCTCATTAACCACGGACAGACACTCTTTGGAAACTGAGACTGATTTTGGATTAAAAAGAAACGTAACCAGAAACATTCTGCTAATAGTTTTATCTCCATTTTTATCTAAAACTTGGGGATCACATTTCATCCGCTGAGAATTTTCCAGCATAGCACATTACAGCACATTATTTCACTAGCATATGCAGTTTTCAGTGCTAGTGAGCCCCATAAAAAGCACCATCTCAATAAGGATGTGAGGGATCATTCTACCAAGAACAAATGTTATATCATTGACATGTTCATCTTGTTTTCACATTCTATCTAATTCTGCTTTTCACCCTTAATAGTGAATAGGGCATTATTAAGTAGAGTGAAACATGGGTGTAAATAATGCCTCGGATCCCAAAGCAACCTATATTTACTAAGCAGTGCTATGCCAGAAGACAACTTCTGGTGCTGGAAGACACCATACAGCCCATACATGTGAATGAGCTGTTCGGTGTCTTACATCTCTGGGTGCATTTTTGCGTAGCATCACTTAATAAATATGACCCTTTAACCCAAATCCACAAAAGGGTGCTAAGCTTTAGCACACCATGTAATCCTATTCATTTGAATGGGAGTAAAGGCATGCTAAAGCTTAGCACCCTTTCATGGATATGGATCTTTGGCTTTAAAATGGCAATACATTTAGAATATACATTTTTAACATCATTATGCAAGGCAGCGTTTTTCCCATAAGTGTGCCAGCAAACTATATGTGAGTGGTTGCACAGATCCCTAAGTATAATTGGCAGAGCAATTACATTACTTGATGCAGATATAATAGTCCCTTTTTAATATGCTGTGCAGCAGACTTCCCTGTGCTGGGGAACATTTTTTGTTTCATTCATTTGAATAGGGTGGAACTCTTGTCCAGCATGGGGAAGACCTATCATTTTGAAGGGTGTATTCACATAATATGGCTATTTTTGCTGGTTATGTCATGTGTTTACAATTATTAATGGCTGCTGAACATTAGTGAATGTACCCCTGTTAGAATGTTTTGTTGCCATTTTTCGCCATGTTGTACTCATTAATGGAATCAAATGAGAAACAATATAAACAAGCCTCCCTAACATATTTCCATAAAAAGTTTCTTACATTTGACACAAACAAAAATGGAGATATAAAGTCCCTGTTTGGACTGCAATGTATGTGCTTGGAGTGTATAAAACCCTATGCTGAAGAGAACCCTTTGAGAACATATTGCTCTTTAGACCCCTCTGGCATTAAAGCGTAAACTGGATTGCTTATTTTATTTATTTATATCAAATGTTTTACCAGGAAGTAATACATTGAGAGTTACCTCTCGTTTTCAAGTGTGTATATTTTAACTTCAATATTGGATGCACAATTATAGTGCTGCAGACCTAACATACATGCACAGTCACTCTATTTGTGTTTGTTGTTCTCTTTTTTACAATCTGACCATTAAAAAAATAATGTATATTGACAACACTGAAAATAAGTCAGAAAACTGACCGAAAAATCAATAGTTATACAGCGGTGTGTGGCCAACAGGTAAGTAAAGAGAGCATTCCGGAGTGCTATAGAAGTAACATAACCATGGGTGTTATAATGAATCATAGGTAAAATACTAATTGCATACAAAGACTTCACAGTGAACTTAGTAACAAAAAAACTATTTATTTTTTTACTTTGCTTTGTGGGTCTTCAGATGGTTTTTACACCTCAAAGGTATAGAATTAATTGGTGACTGTATTTAAGAAAAGATTACCAAAAAGTCACAATGTCTGTCTTGGTATTTCACACAAAGAAGAAACGAAATCCGCATAAAGAAACTTCCTGCTGGAAAATTCTTCAGTGGCATCAAGTGCACCTCATTAATTAGAGAGATGGCAAGGCTGGCCCGGTGACATACATTTCTCCTGGTGTGGTTCCCTTCCTTGGTAAATGGTACATATGTCTTTGTTAAGCCTGAATAGCACCCTACCGTTAGTTCTCTGGACACATGGGTAGCTATTGTGAAGAAGGCAGGTCTGACCAGAACAGACATCTAGAAGCAGTTAGCAGTCTCATGCTGGCAGTTCTTTTCATGTTATGTAGAGGAAAATATACTTCTAAATAGTATGTGCTAAATACTTTCACTAACTTAAGACCACCCTATATAATTTCCAGGAGATGAAAATGGAACGCCAATCAACGATGGCAGCCAATCACTGCTAAGCCATCGGTGAAACAATGGAACCTGGTCAACCTTACTTATCTTTCTCCTTTCAATCTTTTGTTTTTGGATGCAATCTTATTGCATTCATTTAAATCTGTAGCCTGGGTCATATGTGGTGGTCTTCCTTCACATGACATGGCTGCTCACAGTATATGTGTATTTCTATGTAGCAATATGGTCGGTGAATCTGTCCCTGGTAAGTCAGCTACAAAGTGGTATAACAATAGTTGACAGGTTTTTTGCTTTAATTTTTTCATGGTTTTTTAATTTTTTTATTATTGAAAGAGCTATTTCTCTGTCTACATCTTCTTCCACCTTTCTTCCATAGGTAAAGACACCTTTATAGGTTTTGCTTCATCTGTGCTCTTCAGCATCAAATGGATAAAGCTAATAATTTGAATCGAGACTTGTCTTTTATATGGTCTCGCCCGTTAGGCCAGAAATAGTGATGCAGATTTCTCACGGAGAAAGATAAAAGCACGCAAGGAGCGCTCAGTAGAGTTCAAATGTTTCTTTCATTGTTCTGTTTTGAAGAAATGTCGATGTTTTGACCACACTTAACCGTCCTCAGGGCAAAAATGTTAAACATTTGAAGTTACCTAAGTGTCTGATGCATGCTTTCATCTTCTTTTTAGTAATCAAGGACTTTACAGAACGCACCACTTCACAAGCTAGGTACAATGGCTAGAGTGTGGCAGTTTCACATTCCTTAGGGTTAATGCAAATTTCTACTTACCTTGGAGATGAGCTTCTGGGCCAGTAAATAACCTATGATATGAGTACTTTAAAATGTTGGACCTGCATGTCTTCCCTGTTGGACTGATGACATCATACAAATCCGATATGCCCTGAAGCAGAGCTGCCAAGTCTCCAGTAATTGCAATCTGAAGATCCAAGGGGAAGGGAGAGGCAAATGGAAAGAATGTGTGTGACTTGTGTTTTAATAATTTTTGATCCTTAAACTAATTTCAACTAAACATTATAGTTGGGCAGTAACTAAGCACATACTATGGAAAGGGCTCACACATTTTTAAATAGGAGGTGCTTATTGAAAAATGGTGTGGGTCCCTTAGTATCTATAAATATAATTCTATCAGAAACTATTATTAGCTGTACCACTGATATGTGTATCCTTAGCTTTATGGTCCAATGAAAAACAAACAGACATACCGTGTGCCAAAGTATGAACAATGCAACATGTGTTTGCTACATTGAACACCTTCTTTCAGTGCTGAGGAGACAAAAACTAAGAAGGGCTAATCTAGTAGTAATGTCACTGTCTATGAATGAGGTGGACCTTACTGAAATCCCAATGTCAGCGCATCATTTTGATCTCCACACATTCACTTTATCGTCTTTGCCTTGGACACTGAATATTACATTGAAAGCTGTTCAATGGACGGATTAATGATGGAAAAAATGATTATGTTCATCAATGTGTACACGATTAGTGCTGCATAAAAATATGTATTTGCTAATTACTTGAACCAGGATGCCATGTGGCAGTCTTTGCTGGTTGGCTGTCGGGTTGATGACATCGTAAAGACTGAACATTCCAGGTCACTTGTGCGTTATTCTTGTCAATCAAGTGGAAGACAAAGGATAATAATTTATTGAAATTGAATGGAATATCATTACCCTATGTAACATAATACAAAGCACACCACTCTACAAAAATGTTTATGGTTTTGTTTCGGAGTCACAACATTAATTTTTTTGACATGTTCCTATCACAAGAGAGTTAACATGTTGCTAAAAGGAAGACTAAATATTACAATGTTTTCTGAAGTACTGCCTGATCTTTCCAATTCAAAAGCACACAAACATTTTAGATTTGACTTATTCGAGTTAAATTGTTAATACAAAGCACATTTGCTTGAGGAAGAATGATCTGTGTATCTCTTGAGAGGTATAGCAGAGCATTATATTTCCTCAGGATTCTATAGATTCCATGCTAAGGTCAAGCGAGTTGTGATGAGAATGCTCTTTCCCCCTGATCACATTACTAAAATTGAGGAGTAGTGCAATGAGCAAAGTCGAAGCCTCGGAACACCACAAACTGTGCATTGAAGTTCTTGGCAATCATTTCTTCTGAAGCCTGCCATAACAGTTGTGTGAAAATAATTCAGCCTTATAAAGAAGAAGGGGGTTCTGGGTAGAGCGTTTAAACGTATGTTTTCTCTAGGTTGCCAGGTGACAAGATGTGTAAATGCTTTACGTGACAAGGATCTATATGAACTGACTGTCCTTTGATGCGGATGACTCTGAGTATTCCTGTACACAGAAAAATTCCTCAGAACAAAACGCAAGCACTTAAAAGCAAACAAATCTCAACCTCTCCCCTTGGAAAGGCCCAAGACATTCTCGGCAAAGCCTGTAATGCAGGGAGTGTGTAGAATGTAGAGTCATAAAGGAGACAAAGTCAAGGTCAATGTTATATGTATAGCCTACAGATTTATCGGGGGGGGGGGGGCAGGACTAGCATTTTCACCGAGCCCACCCCCTTTTTCACACCTCCTTGCTTCCACCCCCTCTATTCCCCCCCTCTCCCCATGTATTTCTCTTCCCACCTGTCTCTCACTCTTCCCCCCTCTTTTCCCCTCACTTCCCCCTCTCTCACTTCCCCACCACACGCCTGTCACTCCCCCACCCTCACTCCCTCTCTTACATCCCCTCTCTGCTCTCACATTCTCCCCCCTTCCACTATCACTCAGTGACCCCCCTTTCACTCAATCTCTCTCCCTCAATTCCCCCCTCCTCCTCCCCCACCCCCCTTGGCCATACACACAATCGCCCTCCCCACATGAGCCTATGTGGCACAGCATGTTAGTTTTGTACCTGTAGGTCTCCCATGTCTCTTACTACAGGGTCAGTTCAAAGACTTCCAGGCCATGGACTCTCCTCTTTCATTGTTAGCGTTCATGTCTCTATTACAGTTCTTTTATTGCGCTCCTGTACATACCCTGTAGTAATTCTAACTCTAGAATGTGGAGCATAGAAGAATTATGAACACATAACTGTGTTTGAACAAAATAAATGTTAAGTTAAAAGAGTCCCAAAAAAAGGGCAGGTGCTTGTACCACCAAGGAGTAATGGTCCTTTAACTAGAAATTGTAAATCCGAATAAAAATAGATAGTATTCGTCTTTTCATATCTCTAAAAAAAAAAAAATGTACTTGTATGTTATTTACGGTCTTTAAAAAAATGACTAATGTTTCGCTCCCAAAATGGGCCATTGGGGTGATTTTCCCTAATGACAGTCCCACCATGGGATATAAAAACTGGTGTCTTACTGATCATGGAAAAAACAAAAACGCACACTGTGAGGGAATATGAAATTGTACAGGTGAGCATTTTGAAGTGTAAAATCAATTCAGCTTGTTTCCAACATAACCCAGTGATCTTGGAGGGTGAATAAACATTGTTAGTATTGTATTGTATAGTATTGTTAGCATTTAGGAGCTCAGGTTAGAATTCTACTGTGGTATATTGAATCAATATGTTAACATCCATCATTGCAGGTATAAATGTTAACCTCTTAACTGCTGGAGGGGCTGGCAACATATTGCAAAGCATTACTGGTCCACCTGCCAGTAAATAGCTTGATTTTGAAAGAGCACAGCCCCGTTTTATTTAATAATCTAGAAAACATGTTTTTTTTTTTGTTTTTTTTACAGATGAAGAGAGCAAATGATTGGTGATCCTGATACTATCTACTTCAATCCCCTGATTTAGGTACACTAACAGATGGCAAACATGAGAATAAAGGTTCCAAAAGTGCCAAGTAAACCTGGGGAAATGTAATATAATACAAAAACATCTGGCAAAGTCCCAAGGAGATGCAGTGCTTGTGTTAGGCTACACCGTATTCACTGTCTGTTACAGACACACCATATGATTCACTGATCTGAATGTGCATGTCTTTCATTCATCACTTTACTACACACAAAAATAAATATATATATATATATATCTCACAGACACACACACAATAGGTAGGCATATAGCAACTGTCATAAAAAAGCCAGTGCACGAATGATAACAATAAAATATAAAGACCAGATTGGAAAGAAAAGACTCCCCACTGAAATGTTGGTAATCAAAAAGATTGTATTGGAACAACCATGAACATCCAATGTTTTGGCCCACTGTCGGATCTTCCTAAGGGCAGATATCCCTTTCGTTTTTTATCATGTCGTATATATATTTCTTGCTCAATCCCCATGCAAATGTGCACAATTGTACGTCTGCTATGTAGATGTCACTATATAAGTACAATGTAGACAATCAACTGATAACTAACTTGATGTCACTGTATTATGTCAACAAGTACCAGATACACTGCGGTGAGTTCATGTTCATTAAACGACAAATAGGAGTTTTTCCTCTGTAGCTCGTAAAGGTGTTAAACTGTTTTAATCTAATCTGAAACACTAAGATTACTATAAAGTTTGGTTAAAAATTTGTGTTCAACATGTCCTCCTTCTGAAACGCACACACCCGAAGACGAGAACGCCACTGTCTGCATAATGAATAATGCTCTGATCCAGCTACTCCCACTCCTGAACGATACGTTGTTCTACTTATGAATTCGTGTTTTCAGTCCTCGTAGCGACCATCCTTTATCATGAAAAATTTTATGTAAGCGTTTTGGACCATAATTCTTGCTGTGTCTCAAGCACTTTATAATGTGCTTATCTGCTTCGCCAAACACCATTTTGTAACTATGCACTTGGTGAGGTCATCATGGCGTCACCAATTCCAGAGAATACGTATTAGATTATCAAATAAATCTACGGTGACAGATCTGTAGTTGCTCAAACTGTCATGAACATGTAATTTTTTTGCAAAATATGATGAAAAATTAAAGGGGTCCTGACAGTGTGTGGGGAGGGAGAGAGGGAGAGAGGGAGAGAGGCAGAGAGGCAGAGAGGCAGAGAGGCAGAGAGGCAGAGAGGCAGAGAGGGAGAGAGGGAGAGAGGGAGAGAGGACAAGCTTCACTGTATATATTTATATTTATATATATATTTGATGCCAACCAGGTACACATAGCTTTACCGTTATTACAGCATTACAATACAATTACAATATAAGGAATATAATACTATATACGTGATAAGTGCATCACGAAATACATGTAACATTGGAAGATTTATATCTATCATGTTTCATGTTCTAGAATGTAATAATTGTATTGAACTTTAGAATTATTTCACCAGGCCCTCGCTGCATTCATTTTCATGGCTTGTATGATTCAGTGTGGGTCATTTTGACCTATGAGTTTATGTTTTCCACAAACAATTCCAGTGCATTTTAGTATATATATATATATATATATATATATATATATATGTATATATATATATATATATATATATATATATATATATATATATATATATATATATATATGATGTAGCCAGGTCTCCCGTAGGTGTCAGCCCCCCCCTCACCTTGAGTGCGATCGCGGGTACCGCCGAGTCCCAGGGCGGCCCCGCGCGCCGATCGCAGGGGTGAGGGCTGTCGGGTCCCGGCTCGGGGGTTGCCGGGGACACGTGCGGCCGGTTGCCAAGGCCGCACGCGCGTCACGGGGATCCCGGCGCTCTCGGAGCCGGGCGGAGAGAGGGCGACGCCATTGCGCGTTAGCTCGCGCATGCGCAGTGGTCGCGCGAGTGTAGGGCCCGAGCAGGTAGTAGCGCGCTGCCCCCTAGTGCAGGCCGGTTGCCGGGGACGCGATCGGGCCGTTGCTAAGGCCGCGATCGCGTTGCCGCGGGCGGCTCATAGAGCAGGGCGCCACCAGAGAGAGTTGCGCATGCGCAGAGGATACTTCAGAGGCAGGGATGAGTTGCGCGAGAGTAGGGAAGGTAGTGAGAGAGTCACGGCAGCCCCCTATAGCTTGCGCAGGCGCAGGGCAGTGGATAGAAAGCCCACGAACCCCTAGCCATTCAGGGAAGGCTCTGAGCAGGGACTACAGATCCCATGAGCCTCTGTATGCCCCATTTGACACCAGGGAGCCAATAGGGCTTAGGAAGCCTCAGCAGGCAAGTGGATACATTTGGCGGGCTTGGAGCACGTTAGGTGTTAGTCAGAGACCGGAGCAGCCCAGGGAAGGAGGTAGGGTACAGGAGTCAGGGACTCCCTGTACTAGGCCAGCACCCCCAGGGTCTGAGGTAGCTAGTTACTCCAAGAGAGAGAGTGTTGCCAGGGACTGCTCTAGAGAGAGGGACCCTGTCACTCAGGAGTTGCAGTTGGAGCAGGGGAGCTGTGAGGGAAGGAAGGGTGCGGGGAGCGCATGCAGCTCCTGCGGCCCTATAGGTACCCACACCCCAGGTAGGCCCCAACTCCCCACTAGGTTAGTGGGTAACTGCTGAGGGAGGCCCAAGATAGGGACGCTTCCCTTAGTGTTAGAGTGCTGCCTTGTCAGAGTCACGGCTGTCAGGGCTGTGAGGTCTGACAGGCAGGCACCTTGTTGCGCAGCACGTTGGCTGCCAGCACCCAGTGAGCTACAGCTTGCTGCTGTAGGAGCTGGGACTCGGTAGGTAGTAGTGAGGTTGAGGGGACTTGGAGAGTTAGGGGCGTGGGACAGGTCATTAACCCCTGTAGGCCCCTAGGAGTTTCCCCAAAGCCACTACAGGTTGCTGTGCTATAGGGACGGCCTATAGTATAGTGCGTGCCACTTAGATAGATAGGGACACAGCGGCTGCTGCTGTTCCTGTGGAGCGGTTCGGACCCACGTTGGGGTCCGCAGAGACTATTCCAGAGTGGGACCGCCCTGGCGGTCCACGTGCCAGGAGTTCGGTTGGAGGATCAGAAGGAGGCATCGCCCGACTGATCCTTTGTGAAGTATTGCTGACCCGAGCGCCGGAGTGCTCGGCAGGTATCTACAATACATAAGTGCACCACCGGGCCCTTAGCGTAAATAGTGACTGCGCAGTCACCCATTGACTCTCTGCAAGAGTGCGGGACATTGGGTGGGGTTCTTTGGACACAGGGTGGGATCACCTGGTGTTGGGGAATCGTCCTGCGAGACGTCACGGTTAGTATCTCCTCGAGAGAGGGACACAGGTTATATTGTGGTATTGCCGCGATATGTTATCTTGCATGATAGTAAAGTCCTTAGTTATATTACTTCATGTCTATGTGATTATTGTGATTGTCCTGCGAGGAACCACTCCCCCTTTGGTGGGAGCCATCGCAGGTGGAGGCGCTGCACCGAATGTAAGTGTTGTCCATAGTATAATTGCCCCAGGTTCCCCGTGGCGGAAGCTCAGCCCTCCTGTGAGCCAACAGGTAATGCACAACACCGAGTAACACTATATGTTTCCTGCACCCCCACACTGTATCTGCGATTGGGGGGGGGGGGGGGGAAACCCGTTACAATAATAATAATAGTGTTTGTCTTAGTAGAAAAAACGGTATGGGTTAACAGGTCTATTGATACCAATTTTTCTACATCATGTGCTTCCTACTTTTCTAATGCATTTAGGTATACTCATGCTGCTTAATGTTCCACATGGGTTATTTTCACGTATAGTTCATTGCCAAATGCAGTCATTTTATGTGTTGCCGTGGCTGAGATAATAATCACAGAAGGCTGATGCATTATTTCCTTCCTTCAGCAAGCTCAGAGGCAGGCACAGCAGTGTCTATCAAAAAATCAACTAGCAGCTCACAGTCTCTTTTTAACTGTAGAAAGGATATTGGCATATGGGTCATTGTAAAAGTGCCATCTGAAACTAATTTGTAGTGATAAGGAGAACCCAGATCAAAAGGAAGTCACTTATCTATTGTGCATACTGTAGGTGTGAAAATGTAGTATCCTAGATTTATGCTACTTGGCAGGGGTGGACAAAAATATTAAATACTTAGGAGCCAGTCAGAACTTTTTTAAGAGCGAGCGTTTTGTGCCATGGGGGGGGGGGGAGGGGGGCATCGCACGCCTCCCCCCCTCCCCGGCTCTGTCACAGTGCGTGTGTCGGTATGTATCTGTAACATGCTGACATACACACACACTGAGGCAGGCATACTTATACTGAAGCGGCCACACTGACACAATGACAGACACGCGCCTTAGCCCTCCCTTCCCACAGTATATGTTGAAATATTACTCATGAGTAAGGGCCATTTCTCATGAGTAAGGGCCAAGGGATATTCTCGTGAGTAAGGGCCATTTAGTTAAACCCTTTGGCCCAAGCGTTATAAGCCTATAGCCACGTCACGGCATGACCAATCTGCAGGTCCTAACACTGCCTGATAAAATTCTCTTTCACCTCTGCTGGAGGGAGAATGACCACATTGGGTCTGTCATAACAGGAACATGAAAAAAAAATGCTATTTGGAAAGTGGTTGCGGGGTGAGCTTAAACCCTGGGGGGTTGGGGGAGGGGCAGGAGGGGCCACTAACCTGCAAACAACTGATACCAGTTGAAAATCAAAATCAATAAACACACAATATCCCAGCAAGCTCAAGAACCCCAAAACCCACCACATAATTCATAAAGCATATATATATAAAATTATATATATAATTTTATATATATATATATATATATATATATATATATATATATATATATATATATATATATATATATATATATAGTGTCAAAAAGGAGAGCTACTGAGCGTGGCCAAATGCATACAACAAAAGACAGAAATGCCCATTGGGGTTCTTGAGCTTGCTGGGATACTGTGTGTTTGTCAGATATATGTGCATCCTAAAAACAATACCAACCTAGCAGTTTATTTTGTGTATGTCATTTCAGGATATTGAGTCACTCTTGGTTTACTTCCAACCACCACTTCTTTGCAATTGAACAAATGTCCCTTTTATTTAGACCTTAACTTGGGTCATATCGCGGTTGGTGTAGCATACAACTCCTTACGTTTTGCACACATTTGTCAAGATGAGTGTGTTGCACTTGGAAAAATACCCACATTGATACACCTGACTTTTCTAAACGAACAAATGAGCACACAGTAACTTACTGCTAGCAGTGCTTCCTGCTTTCAGTTTGCAGTTACAAAAACATCTTTCACACCTGAAAATGTACACACAACCGGGGACATTTCCATCAAACATATTAATGCAGCATTAAGTCAGTGCAGAGATTTAAGTATTAAACGAAAATGGAGTTACGTTTTCAACTTACCATTCGTGCTCACTCTATTGTTTAAGTGAACGACATTTGTAAATGTACAAAATTAAGCCTAGCAATGGCAGGGCTTTCTGTATTTAATGAGACCAAAATTCATGTATTGCGTGTGCTCTCTTTCTGTTCTCTGTCTCTAAGCCCCTTTTCTATATTTTTTTTGTACTCTTTCATCTTTTTCTTTGCTACGCCAATACTCCTCCTCCCCCCCCCCCCCCCGTCCTCAAAGAAATTAGATATTTTTTTGCTAACTTTAATCCTGCTGAGCTAAAGTGCAGTGGCACCAATTCAGCTTTCATTAATGTTAGCCAGTTTCACCGATCGCTCTTCAGGAATCACAAAGAGCAATCACTGATCATGACCACCAGCATTGAATACAGAGTTGGTGCTGCAACCTGTCAGGAATTTACAGTGGTGACTGCAAAAGGACCACATTGAGCGTTTCCTTATATCCTTCATTTTTTTAATGGAGGTTATAGACTAGGGTAATTGAAGTGCAGATAGGGGTATGTGTCCAAAGGTACACCAGAGATAATTTCATTGCAAAACATCGACCCATCCATTTCTCCCCAGGTTACAACTCCGTTTCCTGGCATGCTATTCCAGGTAACAATTGTCGCCGTGAACTTATCAACCGACACACGTAGTGCGAGTCAGATTCTCTTCTCACAATCTTTCTTGCAGTGTTCATAAAAGCTGAAAGCAATTCAGCCCAAATTGTAAAGCTCTCACTATTGCCTCTCAAGCAGAGGACCCCCTCCCCCCCCCTTGCCCCCTTTGCTTTATGCACGTTCTTATCTGCAGAATTTCCCTATTATTATCGTTTATTTGTGTGGTTGTCAACTTCCGGAACAAATTGAGCAACAGTGATAAAGAACACTTTGGATCTCACTCGCATGTTTCAGACAGGTCCTGAATATGCTTTAAGCCACACAGCATACTGTGATTCCACTGAAGTAAGGCATTCTGGGTAATGACATGCAAATGAGCACCACTTCAATTCAGAATTTATAGTACCCAGCTCAGTCATTCTACTGTATGAATATCTATTTTAGTTAGATAGCACTTGAATTAATACAGTTAAGGTCTAGTCTCCTTTTATGGTATAGCATTGGCATGAAGATACAATTTAAAAAAAAATGGAATAGTTCCATAACCATAAAATATTATAACGCAGAATTTCTCACGCAAAATATCCAAATCATAATTATTACACTCATCTGATTATCTAATGAGGGGAGCACACTGTGGAAGTCCAGGTATTTATGTATTTAACAATTGACCGTTTTGAAATATATCAAATACTAACTGAAAGAACCCAGCATCGCTCAGGAATTCTAATAAAACAACTTGCTCTCTCCCCTCCTCCTCCTCCTCTCACCCCTCTACCCCATTCTCTCTCTCTCTCTCCCTCCCTTCACTTTCCTTTAATACCTTATGATGTCCCCAAATTTTTCCGCCTCTCTTCTTCTCCTGCATTCTTACTTTCTCCTCATGTGCCAACTGGCTTCCTCTCTTTCTCTGCTTTCTGTGTAAACTGTATAGATATCTGACTCATTATGATGCCACCAGTATGATGTCTGGTGCCAGATATAAATCCTACCATGTACAAGACCCAGTGGCTGACATACGTAGAGAAACTGTAATAACTCATAGAATGCATCCAATTGTATTGAAAGAGACAAAAACCTGCTTCTTGATCTCAGGAACATCAAGCAAAATGTGGTTACGATATCTTAAGAGGTGTCCAAATGCATAGCCGACCGACAACTTTCCAAAATATATAGTAGATGGGGTCCCGTATGGAACCTAACGTTCCTAGCAGTATCCCGCCTTTGGAGTGTTCAAGAGGATCCAAACCATAACAGTTCACTTTATTTCGATACATAAAGTAATCCTCCCAAAATAAGTTTTCCTAGGTTTTATGGTTTGGGCATGCATAATGAGACACAAACATTCTGATATATATTATATATATATATATATATATATATATATATATATATATATATATATATCTATATATCTCAAGAGAGGGACACCCACAAAGACTGTATGTAGCAGATGTTAGGGTGCACTAGGGTTATGTCAAGGAGCAAAAATATAACATTGCCGGAGTATCACTCTAGAAGTGGAGAGTAGGCAGAGCGGAAGCCCCCAATAACAAGCACTCGCTAATCTGTGTCGAGACTATTAGGTAATGGCTAAGGACCAAGTGGGGGCAAATAGTGAGTGATGCATAGTATAGCTACACAAAGGTAGTGTAAACTGGTAAACGGCCCAGACCAAGTATAGTGAAACCAGAGCGGCTATTGGAGAGGTTAAAAATGTTTTAATGAGGTCCAATGGACTCAAACTAAAATAGAAGGATGCAGGGACAACAAACCACATTTACAAACATGTAAATGTGCACTCAAGAAGTGAGCACAGATGCTTAATTAGCAAAGGCACAGAATAGATGTGACTAGAATGACTCCTGATGCTGTGAAGGGGAGATGTGCAGTGTAAGCAACAGAAAGCTGCTAATACCACGAAGTTACAACAATTCTCGTAGTAAGAGGCAGATAGTCCGGTTGGGATCCAATACTGTAAGCCAGAAGCCAGGACCTAAGTAAGCTAGGTTGTCACTCAGTGAGAGCAGTAGCAGCTGGCAGGCAAAGAAGCCTGTAAACCTGCCAATGTTAATAATTGCGGTGGTTGTGGGTAAAAGCCGACCCTCATGCCAGGGATAAACAGTGATAAGACAGATGGGGAGGGGTACGCCTTAGCAGTTTGCCCTGATATCAGAAGAACTGGATTCCAGAATCAGACCAGGTTTATAAATAGATATAACTTAAAAATACAGTACAACAATGTAATATTGCTGTTCGATACCTGTGTCAAAAGTTTGCAAAGAATTAAGGATGTTTTCCCCAGTCTCTCGTGTTTCATCATTAAATCACAAGCAAATGTACTTGTATTGAAAGGGGCTTTTACTTATTGGTCAGATAAAAAGTGCTTGTGACAATTTTAGGGGGAGAAACCTGTGATTTGTACCCATTTCTGGTTTTATTAATGCAAAGATTTAGAAATAGTTTTAGATGTTTAGTTTGTAAACGCAAATATTTGATTCTGTTTAGCTTGTCCGTTTAATTGAACCAACATTGAAAAGAGAGGAGGTCCTGCTTAATACAATGGGGGGAGATTCACCTAGGACCAATGCGGCTTTGTGCAGCAGATCCAGCATTAACTACATTTTTAATCAATGGCAGATTGTTATTTATCAAATGTTTTACCAAGAAGTAATACATTGATAGTTACCGCTCGTTTTCAAGTACTGTATGTCCTGGGCACAGAGTTATGATGACAAATACATGGTTACAAATACATAGTTACATTAAGTGAGCAGGGTTATACATGATTGGGTGGACCTTCGTGAATCTCCCCATAAAGGTCCAATTTAAAATACTGTGAAGAAGCTTCTTTAGATCAGGGAAGACTGGACTCTATAGTAATGAACTAAAAAGTAGTAAAGTTATTTCATAATTAAGGGCTTTCAATGTGTCCATGTGCTGGGGTTTTAAAATGGTCTCACAAAGCAGACACACTCATTCATAGAGATTATATTTTAGATCAGAGCAGTAAAATGAATTCCTTCTATTTTTGCCTATTTTAACTGTCTCTTATTGAGACAGGTTATGTGGTTTTAAAGAGGCAATCTAAGCAATATCCTACGTGTTCTTTAAATAAATCAGTTCTGTAAATGTATTCCTTGTAGATTAGTCCTCAGTTTATTAGAAAGTCCGATTTTTATCAATTGAGGACTAATCTACAAAGAATACATCTTTAAAACATTATTAGAAAAGCACACATCAGTGTATACCCTTGGGTAAAAAATATTAAAAAAAACAAGTTAAATCAATGTGGCTAAATAAACAGGTGGGGGAGGAAATGGAAAGGAAAAAGCAGGCGTTTAGAATCTTAAAGTCAGAAGGGACAGAGGCATTGTATCAGAATTAAGGAATGTAACAAAAGTTGCAAAAGGGCAATCAAATTACCAAAAATGGATAATGAAAAAAGGATTGCGATAGAAAGGAAGATCAACCCTAAAAAGTTATTTAAGTACTGTAACCAAAAAAAATTAGAAAAGAAAATATAGGACCCTTTCAGTGTGAGATGGGCAGGCAGATATTGGAGATAAGGAAAAGGCAGATTTATTAAACAAATTCTCTGCCTCTGTATTTACCTGGGAAGAATCAATTTCAATAGTAGTGCAGCGGGAGGAAGCAACAACCTCCATATTAAGGAACAATTGGTTAACTGGGGAAGAAGTTCGTAGGCGGCTTGATAAAATGAAAGTTTATAAGACACCTGGCCCGATGGCATACATCCAAGAGTTTTTAACGAGTCAAGTTCAGTAATAGCCAAACCATTACATTTAATATTCAAGGACCCCATTTCCACAGGCTCTGTACCACAATATTGGTAAAGCAGATATGGTGCCTATATTTAAAAACAGAGCTAGATCACAACTGGGGAATTACAGACCTGTAAGCCTGATATCAGTAGTGGGGAAGCTACTTGAAGGTTTAATATGGGATAATATTCAGGAATACCTAATGGAAAACAAAATTATTAGTAATAGTCAGCATTGATTTATGACAGATATGTCAGGTCAAACTAACCTTATTAGTGTCTTTGAGGAGGTAAGTAGGAATTTAGACCAGGGTAATGCAGTTGTGGTCCACTTAGATTTTGCAACGGCTTTTGATACGGTTCCAAACAAGAGGTTAGTGTACAAAATAAAGCAAATTGGACCTGGATTGAAAACTGGTTGAAGGACAGACAACAGAGAGTTGTCATAAATTGAACTTTTTCAGATTGGGCTAAAGTCGTGAGTGGAATACCTCAGGGATCACCGGGACCCCTGCTTTTAAACTTGTTTATTACTGATCTTGAGGTTGGCATAGAGAGCAGTGTCTCCATCTTTGCTGATGACACTAATTTGTGAAAGGTAGTAGAATCAGAGCAGGATGTAAGTTCTCTCCAGAAAGACTTGGATAGACTGGAAACTTGGGCAGGTAAATGGCAGATGAGGTTTAATACAGAAATGTAAGGTTATGCATTTGGGAAACAAGAACAGGCGACTTACAAATTAAATGGGGATACATTAGGACAATCCTTGATGGAGAAGGATTTAGGAGTGCTTGAAGACAGCAGGCTTGGCAATCATGCCCAATGCCATGCAGTAGCTGCAAAGGCAAACAAGATTTTATCTTGCATTAAACAGGCAATGTATGGAAGGGAAGTAAACATTATTATGCCCCTGTATAAAGCATTAGTAATACCACACTTTAAATATGGCGTACAATTTTGGGCACCACTCCTTAGAACAGACATTGTCTTTTACATCAAATTAGCGATGTACTTCTTAGTTGTCAGGGCTGTTCAGTTTGGTTCAGTTCAGTTCATATCACTGTCCCAACCATGGCTCCCATGTTCTATAAAATTCATTGGTCGAATGTTTAAAGAAAAGCTGTCAATTTTTCCATTAACATCACTTCGTTTATTCTTTTTTCAACAGTGTGTCCATAGGGTTGGGCGATCTTCTTCCAGGAGGCCGCCAGTGCACATCTAGCCGCAGTCAGTATAAATAATATATATCGTCTCATGGGGCGGTCTACATCTTTGACTGGTTTAGTCAGTAGATAAATCAAAGGGTCCACAGGGATGGACAGATCTGTTGTATCTTTAATGATTGTTTGGACCATGGACCAACATTTATGTATGGCCGGGCATGTCCACCAGATGTGTACCATATCGCCTTTTTGCTCGCAGCCCCTCCAACACAGATCAGTCACCATAGGGTAGATTTGCTTCAGCCGGTTTGGGGTGAGGTACCAGTAGAAAAGAATCTTATAAACATTTTCTTTTATAGTGGTACATACTGCTGCGGCACATCTGAGTCTAACACATCGCCGTTTTTTCCCTGGCTTTTTCCTGGAATGCGACGCACTTTCACCTGGAGCATGCCGCATTCATTTTGCGTTCCCAGCCACAGGTCATGCGCGGTTGATGCGCGGTTGATGCGTTTATTGAGAATGGTTTGGATTTAATAGGTTGCAATTCTTCGCGTGTCCGCCAGATGGCAGATATTCATGAATTGTAATGCGCATGCGCTTCAGTAATGTGTCGATTTGCAGGTGTTTCGTTTAAAAAAGATACCACAGTGTGCTATTGTAACTTGGCCTCGAGACTGAAGGAAGAGGTTGCAAAAATGTATCAATTTAGGCTTTTCATATTAAAGAAAGACAAAGACCAGTTTCGGTTACAGTATTCTCCAGAGACCCACCCGCCATGAGTGTTCAAGTGCAGCCCGTTTTCCAAAAATCCAACAGAAGTTACGCGTAATTGATATGGGCTGCGATTAATGCAACAGATGATAAGATGGCAACAGTTGTTCAAATTTATCAGTATTTTATCGAAAACTATGACTTTCACAAATTTTCGCCAGCTCCTCATACGTGGAAGCGTGCAATAAGGAAAAGGTTATGTAGCGATCCCTATTTTTATCGTATTGAGACACAATTTGTTGGAGGTATTGGTGTGTATCACCAGCTTTTTCCTGTATCTATGATCATGCAGACGGCAAAAGGCGAAGGGTCGTGTTAAAACCAACTAAGAAACAACAGTCGCTGCCAAGCAATGCACCAGCACCGGCTTCCAATGACGGTCCCGCCGTCAGTGACAACCCTGAGCCTGAGCCGGATTTCGCGTGCAGTTTCGATCAAGCTTGCATGTAATTAAGCAATTTCCAGCCTCATCTGCTGTCTACAGGTGGACTAGTCCCGCTGCAAACTATCGACGTGGATGATCAAGAACGCTGGACTGGCAGTGGACCGGCGCCGGCGCCAGCTGAATGGGAAATTCTATGGTGAGTATTGTTGCCGTATTATTTTCTGTGTTTTTTTTATTTTGACAATACAATATCAATATCGGTGCGATTCAAAAGTCAATCGATTCTCCTGTAAGCAATATTATTGGCTGAGCGGCTTCTACAGTACTGTACTGCAGATACTGAACTACTGTATTGGTGGAACGCTAGGCGCATGCGCATTGGAACCTTCTTGAAATGCATACAGTATGCGTGTCATTACATCGACGGTAGGCGCATGCGCATGTGAACAGGAGACGCCCCCCGAGAAAATTATTGGTGGGACTGGCTGGGAACTTCTTTAGACCATTACAGTAAAACTTTTCTTTTTGTTTTTCCTCAGAAAAGAAAACGGCTAATGGAGGGATTTCGATGGATAATATCGCTTTGTGTAACAATGCCTGCACATTGCTGAATCGGATTTAAAACCCCACGTACCGGAGTCTACAGTTTAGTGGCTGATGTACACTATGCTGATGTTTTGCGGACGTACAGTATACAATACTTTTTTATAAACAGTATATTGTGTAATAAACCCGAAAAAATAAAAACTATGCATTTATTCTACATGTATTACAGTACTGTACATACAGTATGTGTCTTCTATACAGTGCCAGTACATACAGTACAGTACTGTACGTGTCTTCTATTTTTTTTAATACTCTTGTACAGTGCAGTATGCCTCGACATTCTAGAAACACTGTATTTTGTTACAGTAGCAAAGGAGCAAATGGAAACAATGTAAGACAAATCAACATGTTCTTTTATTGGTGGAGTAAGTACAAAAACATTTATTTACAAATACTGTACAATGAAGAAACATTTTAAGTGCACAGCAATTCAAAACATCAACAGGTGTATGGTTTACAGCTACATGTGTGAAAACATTTATGTATAGAAAGTAAATGTATGGTTTACAGTCACATAATTAAAAACAAATTCTTTATTCATAAAATATACAAAACCCAACATCTCCTTTATTAAATCAAAACATATACAGTGGGATGGTCTGCAAAACAGTCTGCACCAGTACAGTCCTCAAGGGCAGCAGACAGGCCGGTTTTCAGGACAACCTTGAAAACCGTGCCTGTTTGCGGCCCTCAGGGACTGGAATTGTGCAGGTCCTGTGTGTGTGTGTACAGCAAGTTAAAACATTTCTGTCTAAATACAAGTTAAAAAACACACAACAACATCTTCTTTATTTAAGTACAGCAGGACAAAACATGTCCAATACAGTTCAGCACAACAGTATGGTCTTACCTGTGATTAAAAAAATTCTTTATTCATAAAATACAGTATACAAAACGCAACATCTACTTTATTACAGAAACATACAGTACAGTGGGATGGTGTGCAAAACTGTCAGTCAGGCCTGCACCACTACAGGTCCTGTGTGTGTGTACAGCAAGTTAAAACATTTCTGTCTAAATACAAGTTAAAAAAAACAAACAACAACATCTTCTTTATTTATGTACAGCAGGTCAAAACATGTACAGTACAGCACAGTTCAGCACAACAGTATGGTCTTACAGTTCCCGTGATAAATCCAGAAAGTTCACCACATTGTCCGTCCATGGCCGATTCCTTGCATGGCGCAAAACGCCATTAATGCAGTCTCGAACGCCTTTCATTACAGGATCTGTAATTGGATAAAAGCGCCACATTTCAACCAGAATGTTCTTTCTGAAATTGGCAGGAAGCGCCTTTTTTACGCGATTTCCGTCGTAGTTCACTTTGAAGGCCCAGTCGCAGTAAAACGAGTAGGGAACATGGTGCTTAAAAAGTAACAAGGCATACTTGTGGGGTGCACCCGCACTCATCATCCTATACTTCTCCCTAAGCGCCGGTGTTAGATCGCGCAGGGTGATGTCGGGCACCGTATCGATGCGAGCGAATGTAGGTCTTCTGTGAGCAGGTGTGCTTGAGGCGACGGGCGATGGTAGGTTGTCTGGTAGGAAGCTTTCCTCCGTTCTTGGTCGCCGTGTTGTCTCCTGTCGTGGTCTTGATGGGGTTGTCATGTCCTCCTCAACGGCATACATGTACACTACATCTTCTGGTGGAGGGGGTACGCTTGGTGATGGAAGGGGGTCGATGTTCCCATTCATCACATCCATGTCACCCCCCTGCTCCGGCGTCGGGGAAACAGGGGCATTAACACCGAGCAAACGATGTATACCCGCTATGTCAGCCGCTATCTTCTCCATCCGTCGATCCATCCGTCGATCCATATCTAGCATCCGTTGATCCATATGTAGCATTGTCTCCAGAAGCAGATCTATCTTTGTTAGCACAATAGAGTTCCCGGGGAGATCCACACTTATCCCATTCAGCATCCGGTCTAACGAGCTGCTTCTTGTGCATGGCGTGTGGACATCTGGTGGATGGGTGCAACGGAGGATGAGATGGGGGTTGCATGGAGAGAAGCAGCAGCGACATCGAAGAAGGGTGGAGGAGGTGACCTGTGGATATCCGGTAGAGGAGAAACTGCAGCGTCGTCGAAGAGGGATGGAGAAAGTGACTTTTGGATTTCTGGGCGAGAAGCAGAGTCGTCTAAGAGCAAAGGAGAAAGTGACCTGTGGATTTCAGAGGCGGCAGCGTCGTCGGATAGAACCGGAGAAGATGGCCTGTGGGTTTCCGGGAGGGCGGCGACAGCGTCTAGGACGAGGGGTGAAGACGGGCTGAAGATTTCCAGGACAGCAGCGGCAGAGTCGTCGAAGCGTATGGGAGGTGGTGGTCTGCAGGTTCGATGGGTTGGCTGCCAATCGTTTTGCGTCGAGAGTACATCACCATATATCTTCTTGACATAATAAGGCTGACGTCTATGAAAACCCTTAGCCTTTGGGGTCAGCAGAAGGTTTTCTTTATTGGCCTTAGCCTGTCGCTTTTGCCTTGGCGTGGAAACGGCAACCGCCTTTCGCTTTTTCTGCCTGACAGGCACGGCAGAGGCGAGAGGGTTCCTGCGTCCGTAGAATCGGGGTTGCTCCATGGAAGCAGGTGGCACAATGCAGTACAGTATCTGGACAAGGGCAAGTTCAGATAAAGATCATCGAGTGGTGGGCTATGCAAAGTGTATAACCGTTTATGCATGGCGGCGAGGTTCAGGTGTTGAAAGTGGGCGTACTCTAATGTGAGTCATTAACGTATAAATACACCATCCATTTTGTGGATTCACTGCACATTGAATAAACATCGACTAAACATCGAATATACATTCTTGTGTTTGTATTTCTTTCTACTCACAGCAATGGTTGTTAAAAAGATTTCCAAGGATCTCAGCATGCGAATTAAGGCGATGTACACGAGCGGACACCGAATTGCAGATATCCAACGCTGGTTAGCTACTTCTGGCCTCGTTGTGCCAGCAACCACCGTGAGCTATCATGCACACGGAAAAAACAGAGAACGCAAAAGGGCACCAAGGGTAACTAACGCGTAAGTATATTTATAAAACTTTGATAAAAAATTTTGATCCAAAAATGTACTGTACATCTACAGTACTGTATCTAATATTTTTGTTTTATATTACAACAGTATATATGTTTTGTATATTTATATTACAACAGTGTATATATTTTGTATATTTATATTACAACAGTGTATATATTTTGTATATTTATATTTATATTACAACAGTGTATATATTTTGTATATTTATATTACAACAGTGTATATATTTTGTATATTTATATTACAACAGTGTAAATATTTCGTATATTTATATTACAACAGTATATATATTTTGTATATTTATATTTCAACAGTTTTATATTGCTGCATACGGTATTAATTGAACAATATATTGTATCCTCTTGATCTACTGTCTCTAATTTTTTTACTTACCGGAATGTTTTTCTTTACATTGTAGGGAGACAACTCTTCGGTAGACAAAATAAGTGAGGAGAATGATGAGAGGAGTTAATTAAGGGTCAAATACACTCTGCAGGAAAATCACAATCTCGCTGTATCCGAGACCAGCATAAAGAAGATGAGATGCAGCGTTGGATGGAAATATGGACGTGTGAGGTTAGTACTGGACAGTACAGGAGGTAAAAGTGTTGTTTAGGAAACTGTACTGTACTGCTAAAATTATTTATTTCTTGTGATTACAGAGCGTACCCCATGATAAGGGACGCAAACAAAATCAAAAGAGTGGTCCAGGCCCAGATCGACAGTGGGGAAACTTTCCAGGATTGCATCTTCACTGACGAGTCTACTGTGTCGCTGGAGAGATTTGCAAGCTTTGCATTCCACAAAAAAGGCTGCATATCTTTGAAGCCGCGGCCAAAACAACCCGTGAAGCTGCATGTGTGGGGTGCCATCTCTAGGCGTGGACCAGGATGCATTGTCATCTTTGAAGGTAAAATATATCAAATATAATGTAGCCTTATGCACTGTACTTTAGTAGTGTAGCCTTACTGTATGCACTGTACATTGTGCAGTTTTTTGAGCACTTTTATTTCTTGCTATAGGAATCATGAATAAAGCTTTCTTCCAAGACAACATTGTGCCTGAGATTGTGCAATACATCACACGCGAGTTCCCGAATGCTCACCACTTCTACCAGGACAACGATCCGAAGCACACCGCGTCAACAGCGCATATCCTTGAGCGCGGTATCAACTGGGTGAAGACGCCAGCGGAGTAAGTGCGGTAACCGTGTCTCATTTGTTTCCCAGTTTTTACTGTGTACTGTATCTCTTAAACTAATTGTCCTTTTTTTCCAATGACAGATCGCCAGGCTTCAATCCGATCGAAATGGTCTTGCATCAGCTGAAGGACCATATCCGGAAAGTGGCGAAACCCTCCAAAAAGGACGAGTTGTTGAAAGGCATAATGAGTTTTTGGAACGATGAACTCACTGTGGAACGCTGCAATAAATTTATAGACCATATTGCCACTGTGTTGCCCATTGTCATCGCGCGTAATGGGCAAGCATCAGGAAAGTAGTACTGTACTGCAGTATTGTAAGTACAGTATGATACAGGTAAGTATGGCACAGATTTTTTCTTTCCCAATAGTCAGAGTATACAGTAGTTACAGTTTTTTTCTTTACAGAGAGAGCAGCACCAGCCATCAGGTTACAGTACATAGTATTTAACAGTAGTCAGAGTATACAGTAGTTCCAGTATAGACTAGTTTGACAGTACTACAGTAACTGCCTACTAACTGCTCAATTTTTTTCTTTCCAGAGAAAGCAGCACCAGCCATGTACAGTAGTACTACACATCACACAATGGACAGGGAATAGTTCCGTGGGCGCCTATAAAATTTTACCACTATAAAGGATATACGAAAACCAAGCCTGTTGGTTGTGAAGATTGTTGATCCTCACGGTGGGCTTGAAAACAAAGAGAAAGCACAACACATAGCGTAATACTGTTGAAACATTAAACAAACAACATATAAGACAACATATAACAGCTGAATACTGAAATGGTATTTTTAGGACAATAAAATCATTTAATAACAATTAATATTTAATATAATGCACAATTTGCATGGACATATAGATTTAAGCAATTAAAAATCTGAATAGGTGGTTTAACTGCTCCGTAGCACCAATGTTGATGATAGCAATGCCTACTCACCAGATGGAATAGGTTTGCAGGCAGTGGATATTTTAGAGATTATCCCCTCTCATCTGTGTGCTGCTCTCTGCTTAGCTGGCGTCTCTGTCGGCTCGTGGGTGCAGCTCATCAACGGGGACTCCTGCAGCTCCAGGAAGCACGTCTGAGCAGATGGAACTCAGCTGCAGCTGATTCAGCACGATGTCAGCCACGGACCACCGTGAGCTCGTCTATCTACTCAGCTGCAGCAGATAGACGAGCTCACGGTGGTCCGTGGCTGACATCGTGCTGAATCAGCTGCAGCTGAGTTCCATCTGCTCAGACGTGCTTCCTGGAGCTGCAGGAGTCCCCGTTGATGAGCTGCACCCACGAGCCGACAGAGACGCCAGCTAAGCAGAGAGCAGCACACAGATGAGAGGGGATACTCTCTAAAATATCCACTGCCTGCAAACCTATTCCATCTGGTGAGTAGGCATTGCTATCATCAACATTGGTGCTACGGAGCAGTTGAATCACCTATTCAGATTTTTAATTGCTTAAATCTATATGTCCATGCAAATTGTGCATTATATTAAATATTAATTGTTATTAAATGATTTTATTGTCCTAAAAATACCATGTCAGTATTCAGCTGTTATATGTTGTCTTATATGTTGTTTGTTTAATGTTTCAACAGTATTACGCTATGTGTTGTGCTTTCTCTTTGTTTTCAAGCCCACCGTGAGGATCAACAATCTTCAAAACCAACAGGCTTGGTTTTCGTATATCCTTTATAGTGTTAAAATTTTATAGGCGCCCACGGAACTATTCCCTGTCCATACTGTTTTCCTGACCAGGGGGTCAGGCTTTGTGTCCTAGGCAGCCCCTTATGTATAGTTTTATTTAATATATAAGGTAATAGTTACTACACCACACACATTGCGGTTAGCGCTACCTGTTTTGTTGTTTATACACATCACACAATGCCATAATACAGTACGCACATAACTGCACTAATTTTCTGTTTTCTTCCCGTTTCAGGAAAAAAGGGTGGCCTGGGGGGAGGTGGGGTTTTGTGTCCAGTCTAATCTGTTTTGTAAAGTAAAATGTACAGTATATAAACAGCAGTAATGATGTACACAAAACCTCTCCTCTCTCAATGAACTACTGTACTGTACACAGAATGAGGAACAAGATAAAGACGGAAAAAACAATATTACTATATATATATATATATAGTAATATAATAATATATAGTAATATATATATATATATATATATATATATATATATTATACATAAATATTATACATTACAGTATATATTATTAAATAATATTCTTATAAATGTGCATTATTCATGTTTTCCCATGTTTTAGAAATGTTTTCTAAATGTTTATCCAATTTCAATCTGCCAAAAGAACTTAATAAAGACTGCATTATGTATTATTCATGATTATTTTTATATTTGTATTTTTTGGTTCCTGATGAAATAAAAAATATTTATTCACATTCCTGGTAATCATAATCATTGACAACAACCACAACCCCCCCCCCCCCCCCACCCCTACAGTACACCAATGAATCAGTTAATGGTTTTTTAACTCTCAATTCTCACAATGCTGTGCAAATCAGATTTACATTTCAAAATCGAGAAGGGATTTTCCAAAGCGTTACCGTTAACTAAGCCTCAAAGGGTTGGGGGGGGGGGGGGGGGGTGAGTCATGTGCAGTAATGAGCTAGCTCCCATCTCAAAGAGGATTACACAATGACAATATTCTGAAAATTAACGACTCTGTGGGGAGGGGGGGTTGGGTGACTCATGCGCAGTAAGCAGCAAGCTCCCATCTCTAAAAGGATTAGAGTACACGCAGGCGCAGTGAGGCGATTGACGCTCGGCTAGGGACGGATTAAAAACACAATGACTAACTAACTTCAGAAAATGAATGACTCTGTGGAGGTGCCTGTCGATAAGAGTTTGTGTGTGCGTGGGGGAGGGATGAAGGATTAGTTGTGCAAAGAAATAGTTGTTCAAAGAAATAACATACTGTACTGTAGAGTACAGTAATTTCAAAAGGCAGTTCATCATAATACTGTAATTTGATCCCTACACCCCCCAAATACAGTACATAAAAAGCACACAAATCAACCATGTGCAGGCAAACGCAAGATTTAATATCGTAATATCAAGATTGTTTTTGCAGGCTTGTGGATAAAATAACAGTTAAAAAATCATTTTTTGGGGACACTCAAGCAAGCAGTGGTGGGTGAAGTTACAGGCGCATCTCAAAGAGAATTACACGCAGGCGCAGTGAGGCTTTGTAGGTCGGCTATGGACGGATTAAGAACACAATGGCAAGATTCAGAAAATTAACTACTCTGTGGAGAGGGGGGGGTTGGGTGACTCATGCGCAGTAAGCAGCTAGCTCCCATCTCAAAGAGAATTACACGCAGGCGCAGTGAGGCTTTGTAGGTCGGCTATGGACGGATTAAGAACACAATGGCAAGATTCAGAAAATTAACGACTACGTGGAATTTCAAATCCTTGAGCTAGCGTTCGTGGGGGAGGGGGCTGCAGGGTACAGCTACATGAAGTTCAAAGCTAAAGACATAATTTAATTTCAAAAGGCAGTTCATCATAATAATACACCCCCAAATACAGTACGTAAAAAGCACACAAATCAACCATGTGCAGGGTCGCAGTCAAAAGCTCCAGCACAGATTGAATATCGTAATACAGTAAGATGGGTTTTGCAGTCTCTTGTGTGTGGAGAGAAAAAAAAAAAAATTACAATAAAAAATGTAAAAAAAATTTTGGTCACTCACTCAGACAAGCAAGCAGTGGTGGGCAAAGTTACAGCGCATGCACAGTAAATTCCTGCTGTCAAGCAGGAATGTGATTGAAACCAGACACACGTTCAAAGGAATGGTGTGGGAGAGATGTACTGCATTGCACAGAAGATAAGAAGTTGAAATACCCTGCAGTGCAGTTAATTATCCTGAGCGAGGGGAGAGCGCTGTATATGCCGAAATGTGACACTGTTACAGTACTGTTACAGTACTGTACACGCCTATGCGTTTCAACAATTTTCAAATGAGACATACTGTACAGCAGCATTGCACTGCAAATGCATGTATACTTTAAATATGCAAATTTACAATTACTGTGCGCGCACACACAGACTGTGTATTGACGTAGGTTGAACCGCGAAGGTATTAGACTTCCAAGACAACAGCTCGCAAACGCCCCCGAGTTTTTACACGGCATTGCAGTATTGCAGACAGCGAGAATAAAATGCTAATATCACGAGCGCGAAAATAACGCAGTTCACTCCGGGCGAAAACGCCAAAAAAACACCTAACCGGGATAATCTGAGAACTGCGGATCTAGCCGTCTTAGACTCAGATCGGCCGCCACTGTATAGAGATCTTAGCAGCAAACTCCCAAATATCCTCTGAATCATCTCTATCAATTTCCACGTTTAAATCAGCTGCCCATTTGAGCATGTGGACGTGATCTGGGGGGTCTACCAAGGCCTCCATACCAGCATATATTCTTGTGATCAGGCCTTTTTGGTAAACACCTCTTTTACACAGTACTTCAAAGCTTGAAAGAGGGGGAATTTCCAACTTTGTGGAGATATTTTGGAGGAAATGCCTGATCTGCAGATATTTAAACATATCTAAGTCTGGTGCTTCGTATCTAGTTTAAGTTCTTGAAAACAAAGAAATTTCCCATTGTGGAATAGATTGGCAATTGTTCTAATATTCCTTCATTTGAATTGGTCGAATTGTTTGGTGCCACATCATGGGAGAAATTTGGGGTTGTTAAAAAGTGGTATAAGTTGTGAGCTGGGAGAAGCGAGGTTAAATTTGCCTTTGAACTTGGTCCAGGTCTCCCAGGTGCATCCCATCGGGCCCAGCTCGAACCCCTTTGCCTGCTGATCTGATCTTTCTTATCTGGAGCCCATAAGGACATTAGCAGAGCAGGCGTTCTGGCATACTGGGATTCTATGGCCAACCAGCAGAATTGGGTTGCAGCATTCCAAACCACCACTTGCCTTAATTGGGCAGCTTGGTAATATTTTGAGATATGTGGGACTCCCATGCCCCCCTTAGTTTCGAGTCATCAATATAGTTAGACTATAGTTATATATTTACTTTCTTCATGCAAGACCAATAACCTCCGCAGATATAACATGGATCTAATTGCATTCTCTTCACAGGTATGTTCCTGATGTGCAAGTCCTGTTTAAAAGATTTACTCAGTGGCCTTAAGCAGTGATAAGTTTGGTATGTTCCTGATGTGCAAGTCCTGTTTAAAAGATTTACTCAGTGGCCTTAAGCAGTGATAAGTTTGGTATGTTCCTGATGTGCAAGTCCTGTTTAAAAGATTTACTCAGTGGCCTTAAGCAGTGATAAGTTTGGTATGTTCCTGATGTGCAAGTCCTGTTTAAAAGATTTACTCAGTGGCCTTAAGCAGTGATAAGTTTGGTATGTTCCTGATGTGCAAGTCCTGTTTAAAAGATTTACTCAGTGGCCTTAAGCAGTGATAAGTTTGGTATGTTTGAATATCAAAAGGTGTTTTTTTCACCCCCTCTAAACTCTGCTGTAAATTGACCAACTGAAACAAGCTGATTTATTGGGGCGGGGGGAGGGTCATGTGACTGCTTTAGATGTATAAAACACATATTCCCCTTGCATTGGCAAGGAAGCATTGGCATCTTAAGAGTGATGCATTTAAAGTGATCATTTTAAGTGACAATATAGTTAGACTATAGTTTGACTAGAGGTGACTGGGGACTGCATCCTTTCTGCAAACTCTTACTCAAGGCAACAAACAGTGAGCTTATATGACCACACTTTGATCCCATGCTTGTTAACCTGCATATTTTAACTCCACACCCCTTTACAACTTATTTCACTGCAGCCTCTCCCAAAACTGACTGCATTAAAATTAACTCCCACACCAACTCAGCCCACTGAAACCCAGAACTGACTAGCATTGCAATGCAGCAAAACATTTGACAAGGAACAGGCACACCGCTGCTGTTTAGTCTGCACACACTCACAACAGCTCCATGCAGTACTGCCTGCCTCTGGCATCATGAACCTGCTATGTATCTTAACTTTTTTTCTTTCTCCTGGCCTCATGGAGATGTTACTCCATCTATACACTACAAACTCCTCCATCCTGGCCCACACCCAACATCACCATACAACCTGGACTTCTCAAAAGCCTTTCACTATCTATGGAATGTTGGTGGAGAACTCTAAAAATCAGCACCAACCACTGCTCACTCTAATGGCAAACACCACAAATCTACAACTTGCAAACAACTACCCAAATTTCTGCTCATACTATTACTCTCTTTAGCAGGTGATATTGAACCAAACCCAGGTCCTCCCATTTCAAATCTGTCCCATGCCCCTGAGAATTCCACCTTTAAATTCCAAAAAGGGCTATCTGTCGTCCATATAAATATCCGGAGTCTGCTGCCCAAACTGGACGAACTAAGGGCATGGTGCCTTATGCATAAACCCAAAGCCATCGTTCTTACAGAAACATGGCTAACCCATGAAACCCCTGATGCAAATATCACCATTCAGGGATACTCCATTTTTAGGAGAGATAGGTCAAAGAGAGGAGGAGGGGTGTTATTTCATATTGCAGACACATTACAATTTACACTGTTAAAATTGCCCCCCAAGCCGACGCTCTTTTGAAATTCTAGTTGGCAAAATCTGCCACAATCTTCACATACACATTTCCCCTTTTCTAAACCCATCTTGCTCGCTGGCATCTACCGCCCCCCTAAAGTCCCTCTACAATCCCTGGCTGATATCACCCAGTTTCTTGGCTCCATTTCCTCTCTGAACGAGAAGAGTGAGCTGCTAGTTCTTGGGGATTTCAACTTCAACTGGCTTGACCCTAAAAACCATAAAATCCAGATACAACTCAAGTCACTTAACCTATCACAACTCATTTCCCAACCCACACGGACAAACCTGAAATCGCATAACCATTCCTTGCTAGACTGGATTCTCTCCTCAAACCCCAGCAGAATCCAATCCTCTGGCATCCTTCCGGACATTTTCAGTGACCATGCAATAGTGTACTGTGTAAGGAAAATTAAAACGCCCCATTCAAGCCCTAAAGTTCTCCTCACTAGAACATTTAAAAACTTTAACCCACAACAGTTTCTGGATGACCTTACCAACTGCCCATGGCACAGAATCGATTTAATTCCCGACCCTGATTCTGCGCTCGACTATTTCCAATCCGAGTTCTTAAAACTCTGCGATACCCATGCTCCCCTACGCAAAATAAGGGTACGGGGGGGCCCATCTTCCATGGGTTACAACTGACCTTATTGCACTCTACCAGCTCAGGGATACCTTGTGGAAAAGCTACAAATTAACTGGCACTACCAAGGATCTCAATCACTACAGATGCCTGCGGAACATGTGAACAAGGCAAACAATATTACTCTGACAATCTCCACCAAAATACATCAAACCCAGCTAACTTCTGGAAGGTTATCAACAATATATTCCAGCCTCCTAACCACCAACAACCAAGTAATATCACTAAGGGGGATATTACTCTGACAAACCCCACTGACATTGCAAATGCATTCAATGATTACTTTGTGGGGTGTGCCACTAACTTATTAGCGAAACGCAGCCCAAACCACAAACCTGAATCTCATCCTGGGAGTGCCCACATAGCCCCACCCCTTCCCAACACTGCCCACAATTTTCAATTTGGCCCAGTATCTGAAGAGATTACACAAGCGCTCCTCAAACTAAAACTAAACAGCCAATGCGGACCTGACTTGCTACAATCTAGGTTCCTACGACTTGGTGCCCCAGCCATTGCCAAACCAATTGCTTCCATAGTCAACTCTATCCTGTCTGCAGGCCATATCCCTAAAACCTGGAAAACTTCCAGAGTTGTCCCAATCTTCAAAAGTGGGGACATAAACACTGTCTCAAAATACAGACCAATCTCACTTCTCCCAATTCTATCCAAAGTCATGGAAAAATGTGTCCATTCCCAATTAAACGACTACTACACCAAGAAAAATTTCCCTAGCCAATTCCAATCTGGCTTTCGTCCCAAACACTCCACCGTAACTACCCTGCTAAAAGTTTGCAATGAAATCCAGTGTGGAATGGAACGGGGACAACTCACTGGTGCAGTATTCCTAGATTTTGCAAAGGCTTTTGATACAGTTGATCATGCTATCCTGCTTAACAAACTCCAGAGCTCTGGAATAGGGAAGCATGCTTTTAACTGGTTTCAGTCCTACCTATCAGGAAGATCCCAACATGTGTCCATCTCAGGCTCTAACTCCAACCCCCTGGATATCACCTGTGGTGTCCCGCAAGGCTCTGTTCTGGGGCCCCTACTCTTCTCAGTGTTCATTAATGATCTTCCCGCAGCTTGAAAGGAAGCCTCAATACACATGTATGCAGATGACACAATCCTATATGCACACAGCCATAGCCTCTCTGACCTTCAACACATACTTCAGTCTGACTTTTTGAGACTCGAAAACTGGATTTCCCAAAACAAACTGTTTTTAAACACTGACAAGACTGTAACAATGGTATTTGGGACCAAGACTAAATTCTTAAAGCTTCCAGCGACTGAGCTCCATATTAGAACAAACACTAACACCACCTTAACCCGTCACTAGTTTTAATTACCTGGGCTTATGGTTTGACTCCCACTTAACATTCGGAATGCACATTGATACCCTGACAACCAAGACCTATGCCAAACTAGGGGTACTTTACAGGAACAAATCCTCCCTAAGTCTCCTGGTCAGAAAGCGTATCGCACAGCAGATGCTAATGCCAATTATTGACTATGGAGACATAGTATATGGCACGGCACCTCAAACCCACCTTAGCAAACTTGACACCCTCTACAATTCAATTTGTCGTTTTGTTCTCCAATGCAACTACAACACACATCACTGCGAAATGCTCAAAGAACTAGATTGGTCATCACTAGAGTCTAGGCGCAAAGTTCACCTTTCCTGTCTTGCCTTTAAATTCTTTATGGGCAAGCTACCCAGCTACCTCAACAAGCTCCTCACCTCTACCACATTCAGCACCTATCATCTGAGATCAGACTCCAAAAGACTGTTCATGGTCCCAAGGCTCAACAAAGTATCCGGCCGTTCCTCCTTCTCTTACCGTGCACCCCAAAACTGGAACAACCTACCAGAGACTCTCACATCCACCACCAGTTTAAGTTCTTTCAAAACTAAGGCTGTCTCACATTTTAATCTGGTCTGTAACTGTTACATACGCCCATAACATATATTTTCTTTAACTGTGCATGCAATGTCTTGTATATAATGTATACCGTTCATTTATGTAACTGTATTTGTAACCATGTATTATTTGTCTTAACTCTGTGCCCAGGACATACTTGAAAACGAGAGGTAACTCTCAATGTATTACTTCCTGGTAAAATATTTTATAAATAAATAATAACTGACCTAGTGATCCTGGGCCATTTGCCCTGCCAGATAAAATATTTCACTTTATTTTGTACATTTTTTAGTTCGGATCTAGGTATCCGGACCAGTAGGGTCTGGAAGTGATATAATAACCGAGGGAGTATCGTATATTCATTTTAGCTGAGACAATTCTCCCGATCCACGACACCTGGTATCCCTGCCACTTCATCAAATCCCTTTTGATTTTAATACGTTTAGGTTGATTACCAGGGGTATGAACCAATTCAAAGCCAAATATAAGGAGACTCCTAATCGAACCCTCCAAAAAAGCTTAAAAAAAAAAACACACAAATAAGAATTAAGAAATACTTATGAGAAGCATTCGGTTGTTACAAAGTAGGTTGGCGATGAGGACGAGACGAGGGTCACCATCCCCTCACCTCCCACCTCTCCACCCCATCCCTTCCAATCTCTTCCTTTTCAGTTTCTCTTTGTCCTTCCTAATAGGCACCAATCTAACAGTGCTGGTTGGTCCCACTCTCCAGACAAATTATTGGAATAAACATACCCATATACAAATTGATAGACAAAGCTACAATTCAATCGGATACGATTATATGTTAACCACTGTTTCACCACTTCTGTATATTTCTGGAAAGTATAACAGTATATATTTTTGTCAATGCCCCCGGATGTTGTGTATTTTCTGTCTACTCAATAAAAAATATTTGAAGAAAAAAAAAAGAAGACATTGTGGAACAAGAGAAAGTGCAGAAGAGCCACTAAAATTAATAAAGGGGACGGATACTCTGACGTATGAGGAGAGGCTAACTAAATTAGATTTGATGATGAAGGGGGAAAAGATGAGCACTGCAAAAATTGGAAGAGGGCTGGAAACAGGTATAAAAATAAAAACTATTTATTAGGCATATTAGCCAAAAAACATACAAGACCGGGGTCCTCTAACGTGTTTCTCTCCGCTTCGATAAAGCTCCTTTGCGGAGAGAAACACGCTAGAGGACCCCTGTCTTGTATGTTTTGTTGGCTAATATGCCTAATAAAGTTTTATTTTTATACCTGCCTCCAGCCCTCTTCCAATTTTTGCAATGCTCCATCTTTTCCCCTTCTACATCATCAAATCTAATTTAGTTAGCCTCGATTTACTTCTTCCAGACAGGCACGCTTAGATGGAACCGGCGGGAGAAACTTACTTTGAGAAAAGATACTGGTTTTTTTTCATGTGCAGCTGATCTCTGCGTTCTGCAGCTATTGTTGGTGCAATGTGAAGTGAATGTCCTTAAATTTACAAGTGAATGACTTGTGAGGAAGCTGCATTTTTATTTTAAATTAACACACAAAAAAGTTATAAAACGCCTTTATAGAAAATGCTAAGGAGCAGTCAGTACCGCAGCATGTAATTTTAACTATGGAAATTCCAGCTGCCCTCTGAGGCTGCTCAACAATTCTAAAAATGCTGCATATTCTACAATGGTTGTAAGATTAAATAAGTAAAAACATATCACGGACAGTTAAAAAAAATCAGGGGCAGATCTTTATGACCTTGGGCAAATTAAATCTGTGTGCCCAAGAAATAAATTGTAATATGTACAAGGATCAGCGCCACAACAAGTGATATGTAAAGAGCAGGTAACAACACAGCACCATATAGATATATCATTCTTATTTACCAAATGCAGGCAATATAACTATTGGGAAACACATTTTTAGCTCCTTGTTTTTTACAATAGAGGTGTTTTTGCTTTTGAAAGAAACTGTTCTTCATATCTGATATCAGAAAATGTACACACACACACACACACACACACACACACACACACACACACACACACACACCATGTTTATATCCGCAACATATGTCCCGAATACAGTAATTTAAATTGGTGTAAATTAACCATGAAATCCTCTATTCAGCATTTTCTTTGCAATAACTTCTAGTAAAATAAAACTAGACTAACATATTAAAAGTTAACGCATCGATTTCCACAGAACTACTAAACAGTCCACTTTAATGGGGCAAAATATTTATTGTAGCCACATATAAAAACCTGAAAATATACACACACTATGAAAAAGAAAATATTTTAATAAAGGCTAGGCTTTGCTGCTCTTCTCCACAAAAAGATGAGGTGAAAGCTATGATGTCTCCATTTTGTATCCGTGTTTTTCTAATTCAGTCCTGAAAAACAGTAACATGTCATATTTAAAACAAAAGCCTTGTAATTAGCTGTTTCTGTACCAATTGCTTTTTTTGTACAAATATTATACACCTTCATCTAAGGATCGCTGAATATAGCAAAGTACATTAAACTTTGTCAAACTAATTTGAACTCATTCATAGAATGTTTTTTTCTGTAATTCCAAAACTATTTTAAAACTTCAGCAATTTAGAAGGCTATTAAGGTCCAACAGCTGCAATCTGAGCACAGTCACGCGTTATCGGCCACTGAAGTTACTGGAACCTAGGGCGCAATTGGGATTAGTGAATGTCCCTCTCAATCTCGACAGTCAATGTATAATCCACCAAAAATGTTTAACTCATATGGGTGAAAATCCTGAAACCTTATATATCGTTAGATGTTGTTTAAACACATGCACAATATAAATGTACATATCTACAAGATATAAAGCTGATGCAATCTAAAGCCAGCAAGTGACTATTTTTTTTTACATTTTTACACTATAGGAAAAACAATCACATCAATCCACTCAGTTCTAGAGTTCTGCACGGTGCTGTTGAGTGGTGATGTTAAATACAATTGTTATACAGCAAAAATAAGCTGTCATGAATGACTGCACTTCAAAAGTTACAGATCTGTTCTTTTATATCTACCACATACGAAAAGATTAGAGGAGTATTTATAATGATGGTTCAAAAGAAATTACAAAAAGGTGGCTATTACTGTTTCAAAACAAAAAAACAAGCCATTGAAAACCCTAAATTAAAGATGAATGAATAAGTTAGACAAAACTAGGTTTACACGGTTTAGAAAATACTAAATTAAGCAGTTGCATTCTGAATCTACCTCCAATATTAACACAAATGTTTGAGACTGGCAGACTTTGTTTTGTTCCCACAGCATGTTACAATGGCGCATGTACTGCAGTATTAATAGAGGGGGCAATCGGGGGGAAATCCTTCCTTTTAGATCACATTCACTGCTGCTGGAGACTGGTGATCTTTATCTCCATAGAAAACAGGCCAAAGTTCCCAGAACCTACTGGCCCTGGTGACATTCAGTGACCAGTACAATTGCACGGTCAGGGTTAAGTCTTGGTCAAGTTTATATTTATATTTTATGTCATGTGGATTTTAGAATCGATGTGTGAACAAACTAAATAAATCTTACAGTGTTAACCACTTGTCTGCTAGATGCGCACACACAATATTGCAGGCACCCAAAATATCAAATAGGGGTTACATGATCAAACTGCAGACAGAAGAAAATTACAAAATAAAACACACAAAAAACTTTTAACATTGTTCAAACTTGAAATGTATTCAAATGCGGTAATCCTTCTATCCCTTACTAAAATGTTATGTTGTATTTAAAGTATTTTGTGCAACAGGAAAAACCCCAGCATATGACCATTAAAGACTCCCAATGAGAGTTAAATCTCACGTCCTGCATATATGAAATATTTACACTAGAGACCTTGAAATAAAGACTCAAAAAAATAAACAAGAAAACTGCAACAACAGGTATCAGTTAGTACCTTAACTGATTTGAAAAATCATCTTCCACATTGTCGTCATCCCAGTTATCTTCCCAAACGTGTGCGTCTTCATCCTCATCAAAACCGGTCCAGTCTGGGGGAATAAATAGGATATTATTAACATGTCCATTTATGATATGTACAGGAATATAAAATAGACTAGGAATACAAAATATTATAGAGCCGTTTTTCACCATCAAGCTGAATAGATAAATGTAAATAAAAAGGATATCATCACCAATACAGATTTTGAAATCCTATGTACATTTACAAATCTGCCACTCAGCTAAGGCCTCGTCCATGTTGCCTGCTTGCTTGCGGAAGCATGCTGACGCGCGCTCCCGCTCAGCACTGAGCCCCTACAGCCGCAATTAGAGCGGCTTTAGTAGGGGCTAAATTTAAAATTCCCCCGCTTGCCGGCGAGACAGGCCGGTCACGTGAGCGGTTCGCCCAATGAGGGCGAACCAGCTCCGTGACGTCACTGGCCCGCCCCCGGCCAGTGACGCGCCCGCCCCCGGACCGCCCCCTGACGGCCCGCTGACGGCGCGTGCGGTAAGCAACCGCAAGGCCAGGGAAAGCACCCGCTTTCCCTGCGCCTCAGCACGTCAGCGGTAAGCGTGTCCGAGGCCTCAGGCTTCATAGATTATGAAAGAGCATTTGATTCAGTCTACACCTCAGTCGTTTTAAGTGTATTAAGATAGTGTTTAAGAAGTGTACACTGATGTTGTAAGGAACATTTACAGGAATATCACATCAACCATTACAAGAAGATGCAAACAAAATAAGCATGGCCAAGCGTGTGCAACTGGGTGAAACCATGTCCACAAAGCTTTTCACAGTAACACTTGAAGAATTGTTGAAGACCTTGAGTTTTGATTCCTTTTTCTTCCCAACTCAACGGTGAAGACTTAAATCACCTACAATTTGCAGACATTGTTATTTTTGCCGCATGTGGAGGACAGCAACAAATCAGAAAATTTGCCAAAGCAAGTACAACAGTGGGCCACCATCTGAATATCAGCAACAGCAATGTGCCAACTATATTTACCTTGGTCAGCAAGTATCAATGGAATTGGAACCTTTCAAATTAAAAACAATAGGAGATTAAAGATGGGATGTGGCGCACTTGATAAAAAAAAAAAAGACAATCGTTCAAGGGAACATGTCATTGTGCCTCAAGAGTAAAATGTTTGACCAGTGTATACTGCCTGTGTTCACATGGACTCTAAATGGGAAGGTAGTCCAGAAGCTTCAGACAACTCAAAAAAGGTATAGTATTTCTCAAAGATACAGGAAGAAAGAATTGAGTTGAAACCAAACAAACGTCTGTAACATCATCAGAAGGCTGCGGCCACGCTGCCGCTGACCGCGCGGACTGTGCTGTGCTTGGCGAAGTTACTTTTAGCAATTTAAATTTAGATGTCCCCGCTCACACGGTGCACGCGCGGGCACACGCTCACCCACGCTTGGTGCTTACATAAACAAAAAAAAAACTGACTTTGAACCGCGCTCAGCTTGCCTGCAACGCCCCCGCGCACGTTTGCGAAATAGCAAGGACACCCGGCGCTCATGCTGGGAGAGCTGGTGATGTCACCGCTCTCCAAGCATGAGCACTGTCAGCGCCAGTGTGGCCGCAGCCGAAGGGTGAAGAAATTAAAATAGCAAAGGGCAAGACATATCTATTTAAATAGGAAAACCCTCCTAGGTACAAAGTGAACTAATGACAGTGGCATTTTTTATAATGTTAAAGGGACACAATAAAGATTTTTTAAACATTTGTTTAAACTTTTAACATTTCCACAGTAAACATACTTACAAGGGTTTTCACAATTTTAATGTCCGTTGGTGATGAGACTCAATCCTCAAAATATACAAGTAACTTGTAATAAGTAATTAGGATGCCATCATTAGTCAAACATAATTCGTTGTCAAATACAGTAGACAAGGGGTGGCCAACATTTTTTCAGGGTTTTGATGAGCCGCTGTTCTACTGTCCCCTACATTCGGTTTAAATTAATAGTTAAACCCAAGCTAAATAAAGCCAAAAGTAAACAAGGATACTAAAAACAATACAATATTACAAACATTTTTTATTGAAATCCCAATTTTAAAAAATATATATTACAGTATATATATTTACAGTATATATATATATTTACATATTTACAGTATATATAAATATATATATATATATATATTCTGAATGTAAAATGTCTCAATGTGATTTTTGAGCTTGCATTTCAGGTAAGAGTTTCTCAATATTAGGATTGATTTTTGAGGTGGATAACAGAAGCAGATGATGCCCACGTGAGCTTTTGTCAATACAGATCTGTACTTTTTAAAACAAAAACGCATTGTTGAAATGTCTGCTCACAAAACAAATATGGGGAATAACTTACATTTCATTTGAATTTAACATATAAATGTAATTACTTTGATTTTATGTTTTTAATTGTTAAATACGTTACTCAAATTTCAAAATGTATGTTAATCTTCATAAGGCCATTACATGCATCATCATGTAGGTCATCCGTAACTCCATACAAGCACTTCCAAGTGCAAACAATTGGGAGGTTACAAGAGGGACAATAGCTTGACAGTAACGCTGAGAAAAGTAAATCATGTTCAAAATGGAACAATTGTATGAAAACAGAATGTTTAAGATGCTGATCTCGAAGAGCATCTATAATAATTTCTAAGAAAAGAGTCAAGAAGTTGATAAGTATCTATTGTTGTCAATTCTAAGTGACCAGACAGCATATGTCTAATAGCAATACTTACACCAGCATTGCTAATGACACTGTACCAGCCAGCTCTCCTTACTTATAACGAAGATGCCCAACCACCTAGTTAAAAATGGGTATCATTTTCCTACCTTTGCCTTGATAAAAAAGTTGCCTTGCGTCAGTGGATGATTAGGATAACTCCCTCCCAAATGTAACAGATGAAAAATCGCTTAGGCCACGTCCATACTCAGAGATCGTGGAGTGCCAACAAAAGACTGTACCTCTATGAGGCAGGTCATTTAACGCGGGACTGCGCGGCACATTTTCCAGGAAATAAATAATTTTGTTTTGGTCGCGCGACGGCCAGATCACGTGAACAGTTCATCCAATGAGGGCAAACCTGCTTCGTGACCTCACGGTCACGCCTCAGACACGCCTCCCCGTCACGGATCGCCTCTGGGCCAGGCTAGCGCAACACCACACACTCCGTCGCGTGCCAACTATATCCCCGGCCCTAGACTTATAATTGCTACTCAAAAAATCATCTTATCATTGCTACCATTAGTATAAATCAGGGGTTCTTAACCAGGTGTGATTTCACCCCCAGGAGGTGATCGAAGGGGTTCAGGGGGTGAATGACAAGGTGCTGGGATTTGTTGAAGATTCCATTTTTTTTTTTAATATTAAAGTGATCTAAACTCTAGACACCAAACATTCGTTTCCATTCTTAATTTGTAACATTGTATTACTTTTATTCTATTAAAATAACACGTGGTTGATACATCATGTGAAAACTTATTTATCTTCACTCCACAAAATGTGTGTTAGATAGGGACCCACCCTTTATTTTCCATCTCTGTTCGTTAAACGTACTTACTAAAAAGTGAGGGCACTATACTAAACGTTTCAGTCAAGCGAGTGGTGCGGTTTAACTCTGTACTCCAAAATTATTGTTATGGGGACCTTGCTGATCCCTTAGGAGTGATTAAGGTACAAAAAGGTTAAGAACCCCTTGTATAACATTTTTCAATGAAGAGTAGCCAGGGTTAGAAACACACAAGTAATGTCTCATTTAAAAAAAAGACAACATATGACCCTGTCCTTTGAAGTAAGAATCCCAGTGTAACAATGTGTGTGGAAAAAGGGGGAGAAAAAATGATTCAATGCATTGCCCTCAAGATATATCATTTATTAACAAATGACATTAAATACTATATCACAAAATGACACAGATGGGGAGTACACCACACACGAAAACAGCAATAAAATTCATCATACACACAGGTAATTTAATTAACAAATCAGCAGATAAGTCAGCAATCCTAATAGAAAATATGTTCCAATATAAAGTACTAAGGAAAATAAAGTGCTTGCACAGGTACAAGTATAATGCATGGGGTCAAATAATGATCAATGTTAAATGCACACTTAAACAGTACCCGATGCAAATATAGACAGAAAACATTTTATCCTAGTGTCTATTACACATATATCATGCGCATGGGATAGCTATTCCTCCAACCCATAATAGCAGAATATCGTCAACGTATCTGATCCACAGTAGTATTTTGTCAGTGTACATCGACATATTCTCTTGAAACAGTATATTGCTCCCACCAACCCAAGTATAAATTGGCATAGATTGGTGCCTCCTATTTGTAGGTAGCATGTGCCAATAGATGTGAAATAAATATGAAACAATACAAACTTCAGTAATTCCAAGGTGCGTGTGTTGTGCGGAGTGAAGTGCAATTTACAGGTTGGATACACCCACACGGCTTAATGAAGGGTTTGCCTTGTCTGCCTTTTTATCACAGGACGCACACCACTGTTCTTTTTAACTTTATTATTTTGTATCTGTATTTTAACATCATCTTTTGGTCATTATAGATTGTGAGCTTCGCCTCTAGGGGGCTAATTAATACTCATTCAGCATTTTCGACCTGTGACCCTGGAAGTACGTTCAGTACGGAACGCGCATAGTGTTTTAGCGTGTGGACAGACTGCCAGGAGAGTATGTACAGGCATACCCCGGTTTAAGGACACTCACTTTAAGTACACTCGCGAGTAAGGACATATCGCCCAATAGGCAAACGGCAGCTCGCGCATGCGCCTGTCAGCACGTCCTGAACAGCAATACCGGCTCCCTACCTGTAAGCTGTGCGCAAGCGGGGAGACTATAGAGCCTGTTACACATGCGTTATTTACATCAGTTATGCACGTATATGATGATTGCAGTACAGTACATGCATCGATAAGTGGGAAAAAAGGTAGTGCTTCACTTTAAGTACATTTTCGCTTTACATACATGCGTACGTCAATGCGGGGTATGCCTGTACTGTAATAGCAGGACTATCTCAGTACAGCACTTGTATTTGCCCTACAAGTAATTTGATACTGCCTCACAGGTGGCAAGGCACTATGATGGGTGCTGTCTCTGTCTTCATCTAACTATCTTGGATTCTGATGAACCCTGATGTTTATAATTTTGCCTGCAGCTGTGGAGTACCACTAGCACAGTCTGCAGGCACAGTGAGTGCTCCTCTGTGTCGGGCCTCCGTTAGATGCTAAGTATCATATTATGCACACATTAGCTTTTTTTTTCTATCCAGCAGATGTATTTAGCCAGTGCATGATATTTTATCTTAGTGTCTATTAGACACACATCTTCTGCCTGTATGATAGAAATGTTAGGTTTGCATTGGGTACTGTTTTTTGCTATTTAGCATTATGGGGCTTCTGTTCAGGGATTGAGGGAACAATTGTTCCCTCTTTTGGTTTGCAATCCAGGGATTGCCCCATTATTTGACCCCATGCATTACACTTGTACCTGCACTTTATTTCCCTTAGCACTTTACATTGGGATATATTTTCTATTTGGATTGCTGATTTATCTGCCGATTGTTGACCAAATTACCTGTGTGTATGCAGCATTTTTTGTATGATGAACATTATTCTTGTTGTCGTCATTCGTCATGTACTCATCATCTGTGTGTCATTTTGTGATTTAGTATTTCATGTCATTTGTTAATAAATGGCATATTTTGAATGCATTGTATCGGAATACTTTTTCCTTCCAATTATTGTTTTATTCCATACGCACCACCGTCTACTACTATTGATTGCCAAATAACGAACCTTGAGCTGGTATCTTGATTCCCCCCTTATTTACAATCAACAATATGTGTGCTTGGAAAGGGAGCGCTACACATTGCTTCTGTCCTCATGGTGGATGAGTTGCTAAACCTTTCTGCACCTACCAACCTCTGTATCCTGAAACATCCATGTGTGTGTGCTAGGGACGTTACCCTTGTGCCGATTAGTGGGATGCGTCACTTTAACCCCTTAAGAGCAAGAGATAGTAGTGTGGGAGATCTCCTTTTAATTCTGAGTACTAACTCACCCCTGACACATAATAGATTCATTAGTCTCCCACTACAGAGATCAGAAGCAACAGTCCTGGCCCAGGATGGGTTTAGCTGGGAGCCCCTACTTCAGAGGACAGGGAGACGGGTCAGTTCGGAGACAGACATCTCCGATAAAATGCGAGGATGATATAGTCCCCGGCTTTACCGGGCCCGACCCCCATTACACCAGTCCTCAGCCACCATTACACATCAAGTCCCGAGTCACACCAGACTCCCCGAGTCACACCAAGCCCCGCCTCCCCATTTCACCAGGCCCCGAGTCACACCAGAGTCACCGAGTCACACCAGAGTCCCCGAGTCACACCAGGCCCCGAGTCACACCAGGCCCCGAGTCACACCAGAGTCCCCGAGTCACACCAGGCCCCGAGTCACACCAGGCCCCGAGTCACACCAGAGTCCCCGAATCACACCAGAGTCCCCGAATCACACCAGAGTCCCCGAGTCACACCAGGCCCCGAGTCACACCAGAGTCCCCGAGTCACACCAGAGTCCCCGAGTCACACCAGAGTCCCCGAATCACACCAGAGTCCCCGAATCACACCAGAGTCCCCGAGTCACACCAGAGTCCCCGAGTCACACCAGAGTCCCCGAGTCACACCAGAGTCCCCGAATCACACCAGAGTCCCCGAGTCACACCAGAGTCCCCGAGTCACACCAGAGTCCCCGAATCACACCAGGCCCCGAGTCACACCAGGCCCCGAGTCACACCAGACTCCCCGAGTCACAGCAGGCCCCGGCCCCCCATTACACCAGGCCCCGGCCCCCCATTACACCAGGCCCCGAGTCACACCCGGCCCCGAGTCACACCGGGCACCGAGTCACACCGGGCACCGAGTCACACCAGGCCCCCAGTCACACCGGGCCCCGGCCCCCCCTCTGCGTCTTTTTTTCTGTATTCACCTTCGGCCGCGAACTCCTCAAACTCGTCATCTTCTTCCAAGAGACCCAGATCCACCGGCGGCTTCTTCTCCGTTGACATGTTCTCTGGGCGGCAGGGAAACACCCGCAGAAGAATTACTATGCTACAAACACCGGAGAAGCGTGATCCAGTGCGCATGCGCAAAGCGGGCTGCGTGAGAACAGGCGTCCGAGGCGCAGAGTCCGCGCATGCGCGGGAGACTCCCGGGCTCTGCACGGTCCAGTGATACAGGAGAGGCGCATGGAGTTGCAAGAATTAATATGCAGGAACATATATATCAAGTGTAAACGGGTGCACGTCTGGAGCAAAAATTATGCACCATGGGGTATATGCATCAAGGCAATTCTGGGGCAAAAACATAGAGAAAATCCGATGAATTTGCTTATTTGATAATGGTATTTGCCCAATAACTGCACCAGTTTTGCCTTGATACATATGCACCTGTGTGTATCAAAGAAAAAAGTCACATTGAATTCAATAGGCTTTTTTATTTTATACATATGGTACAGGTTGTTTTACCTCAGAAGTGCCCCATTTTGCCTTGATACATTGCCCCTTAAATGTTTCTTTGTTATCTATTATAGTTCTAGCAGAACAGTCAATGTTGCTTTATATGTTTGGAAGGAGATGGTTAGCCTATTAATAAGATGCATTTATTTGTGGAGTTTGCTGCATTTTTCTCTGTTAGTGTTATAAACCACCAGCTCTCAACTAGCATATTGGTTTCCCTGAGAGATTTTCAGCAAGATGCTTGCACTGTACAAAGTTGTACCACACGTTTCTAAGGCCACTCTTATAGTGCCGGCGACGTCGCCCGAAAACAAATACATTTCCGCCGCCTCGTGCGCTTATATTGCACGCGATGGCGACAACATACATAATTATGTATTTTATAGTGATGGGCACACTTTAAGTAAAAGTTTGAATGTTCCCCAAAAACAATTTTTTTTTTGACATTCTCGTATGTAAATAGCTAAACCTTTCCCCTATTCCCCGGCAACTCAATATATATTCCTGCCAACCTGTCAATGGTGTTCTGCTGAATCTATCAATCAGGAGAAAAAGATCATGAGAGAAGCTGATATTAATATTAACTAATGTTGTATGTGAATTTCAAGGCAGTTTAAAGTGGTCTGGAGATGCACATCAAACTAGAGTTGGGCCTATCTGGGGTACATAATGGACAGACCCCACTTTTCTCTGTTAATCATCTTGTTGGGTGACTGTATCAAGAGTAAAAAAAATCTCTTATTGATTTCACAGTGTTACGGCACTTATATAATGACATTATATAAATGTGTGTTATAGATAGAGGGGAGAGAGGGATTGGAAAAGGGGTTAGTAACATACAGTACATTATCCATATGCATAACATGGTACATATTCCCCAAAGCATTGATACGGCCATACATATGCTTGTGTGTGTGTGTGTATAAATTATGACGCGTGTTTTGCCATTCGGTGCAATAAAGTGTGTTACATCTGTATGTATATTGTGCATATATGTAACCCTTGTTCGCCCCCCCCCCCCCCCTAGACTCAACTGATGTATCTAGGGTGCGTGAGGGCAGATTACATGGTTATGGGTGGTGCATACCTGTTTGGAACAGGAGGCCCTGAGCTTCCCGCGATGTTATGGGGGTGACAGGACCAGGCTTCTGAAGTATTGGCCCCCATGTGGTCTTAATGGTGCAGCGCCTCCATCTTCTATAATTCCCAGGGATGTGGGAAGAGACCCTTATAGAAGAACCCCCTTGGTCCCGGGGTGAACACTCCAGAATCACTCGGCACACGGTTGGAAGCAACAGAGTCTTTATTGTACTCACTGTCGGCAGGGCAGTAATAACAGCACGGCAGTACAGATACACGATATGCCTCCTCCTCTTCTCCCACCAGATCGTTCTCCACAGGATGGTCTGAAAGGTATCTTTCTCCCTGCCTCCACCCGCAGCCAAGGGCGCTACGGGTGGGGCTAGCTCTTCCCTCACCCCCTAAGCAGGGTGAGAGGCATGGATCCACCTCTGAACTACTAGGCCCTACTCCTCAGGAACTTAGCTACACTCTCTCTCTCTCTCTCTCTCTACTCCTGAACAGCATACTCTCCGACCTAGAACTGGACTGGACTGACACTTGGAACTCGCTGAACTCTCTGAACTGACTCCAATCACCTCCTGGACAACACTGACTGCAGAGCACACAGGAACCGCTACTAAGTTTGGTCAGCCCCGCCCCTCATGACATCAACAAGACCTCCCCTCTCCACAGGGCGGCAGCAGAGACAGGCTTGTATTAATCACGCAGGCAGGGCTTTGCAAGGGGGGAAAACCCAGGATTACTACTGAGGCCTGCCTTTAACAGGGCTTAGCACAGTAGTAGGAAGATTTAGTAGCCTGTGCTGTTTACAGGGGGCTACACTCTCCCTATGGTGGAAATCCAATGGTCCCCACTTGGACCTCGCTCTTCAGTACCATCCTGCAGTGAACAACCTGGGGAACAAACACAGGTTATACACACACATGGTCATAACATTTTGAGGTAGTAATTAGTACACACTGAATCCAGTTACTCCTAACATGGAGAAACTAATAATAATGCTTAGGATCTGGCTTTCGTATTTTCCTGCCATTGTGATCAGTGACCGGTACAGAAAACGACTGAACTGACCCATGTTCTGGGCGGTAACTCACACTATGCATGTAGATGCATCTCCCTATACTCCATATGCGCACTAGCTCACTAATTTTGTCTTCGTTGTGATAACCGGCCTTGCCAAACTTTGTTCGTAAGTACTCTTGAACCGCCTCTCTTAACCAACTGTCTCTGTTTTCTTCAATCTCCCGCATGATAGGCTCAGGCACATAAGGGTACTCATAACCGTGTGACTGGCGGTATCTGGCCACGATGGCTCTATCAGCCCTACTTAACTTGGTGAGTGTTCGGCGACCCACCCTGCTGGGCAGTACCCAAAACAACGGCTCTTCTGGGGCTATCTCATCATACAAAATACTTTGGCCGCGTGGTACAATGAGCTTTTGTTCTATTTCCTTGTACCTATGGTCTAGTTCATCCTCCACCTCCTGTTGAGTGAAAGACCCAGCCGCCCACCAATGATCAACAACATTATTCTTTATGAGAAGGAACCGTGTACGGTCCATCCCCTCGTGGTAACCGGTAAATAAGGGAGCCCACCACTTGTCACGGTGTTCAGATTCTGCGGAATGACTTGTGCGTTCTACCTCTGACTCTACCTGAGACGATACACCTGACGTACCCGCATCAGTAGATCGCGAGCAATCTCTCTATCCCTTGGCATTTATGTACCTTGTAGGATTCATCTTATGCACCACTGGTCTGGAAGGCCCAGCCTCTGCTGGAGTATATGACCCACGGGCTCTCCCTCTAGCTGTAGGACAAAACGGTACAGGGTTAGGCACAGGTATTACGCTTGAATATGGTATTTCCCCATCCGATCCCTCATCACTCAGTTCCCAATCCCGCAAGTCCGTGGAGTAGGTGGGGAATTTATACAACTTATCCCTGGTAGATCCCAGTGGTATCACTCGTGACGGGGCAGTGGAGCTAGGGACTGGGGCTGGGGCAATGTCCAGATCAGCGTCCAGCAAGCGGACAATTCCGCGACCCATAGACGCTTTCTTTGACTCATGCTCGGCCATGCAGCGCGCCTCTCTCGATGGACCTCGACTCTGTATAGCAGCCAGGGCAATGGCTGCATCGATGCTCCGTGATGAAAACAATAATCTCGGCCTTCTCTTTCCGGTGGACCCGGAAATGATGGCATCAGGTGTGCCCGCAGAATCGCCATCCGCCCCGTGGTCACGCACCGGAAGTACGTCGAGGACTGGCATGGGCGTTGGCGGAGCATCCGGTACACGGCCGAACAAGTAGGCCTCAAGCCTCTCCTTCTCGTCCTCCGTGGTTACGGTCTCCTCCTGGCGGGAATAAGGGGGTGGTGGAGTCTCCTTACCACTCCGCTGATCTTTAAGGAGATCAGGCTCCTTGAGGGTCGCTTCGATCGCCATCTCCTCCGCACTTGGAGTCATCACGGCTGTGAGACTGCTCCGGGCCTCCGGCCGCACCAGCGCTTGCTGTCGGACGGGGTCCGCGCTCGGCTGCTCCTCCTTAATGCCGCTAGGGTGGTTCGCCGGTAGGCGCATCGCCACCGATGAGACACCAACCTCTTCTTCGGATGAAATTATGATCGGCTCCTCCGCTCGGGAATCACCAGAATCTTCGGCGATACAGCCAGTGGGTATAGGTACGAAGCTGGCGTGCTCCGGTACCTCCACTGCGGTCGCACTCTTCTCCTTGGACAATTCTTTCGGCTCGACAGCCTTGTGGGCCTGGGTTCGTCCCGCTCGTTTGTAACGGGGAACCAGGGCCGTTCTCTCGCTTCTCTCCGCCACCTCCGATATCGTTCCCGGAGAGGCACCCCGAGGGGTCTCGGTCATCGGTTCCGGCTCTGTAGGCCAGAAATAGTAGGTACCACACAAGGAGCATCGGGCTTTGGTGCTGGGTACCTCGCCGGGCACTCCGCAATGAGCGCACAGGCACCGCAGGTACTCCTGATCGGCTATCTGGACCACCAGCAGGCCGCCTGGTACTTGGACCACGGTAGTGTTCATCTCTGACATAGTTCTCGTAGGATTGGAACAGTTCAATAGCTCAGCTCCGCTCTCTGTAACTGTCAGAAAGAAATGAAGCTCCTCGCTCTCACTTCCTGTCCCTCCCTTGGCTGGGGAGGACTCTCCTGATTGGCTCTCCTGGGGCCTCCTCCCTCTGGTGGAATCCAGAGGCGGGGCTTTCTCTCCTTCACAGTGACGTGGTCTGGCCTTCTGACCAATCACGGCACAGGTGGGTGGACTCTCGGCTTTCGCGCCGCTCCTCTCCTCTTGCAAGGAATCTGGGTTTGGCGCCAGACTCTTGCACATTTCCCACCACAACTGTCTCACAGTCCTTTTGCAATTCTCACGTGCTTGCTCCAGGCTTGGCGGGAACCGCCATTTTAGCTCGCCTCTCCTGCTCCGCGGAGCACATGTAGGGATGGCCGCCATCTTGGATACTCCCTCCAAATGTGCCTGTGCCCTACTCTCCATGTCTAACGGGTATCTCGTACCTAGACCATGCTTTCCCTCCAAATGTGAACTCTGCATCTTCATACTGTCTGTGGCCCACTAAAACGAGGTGGCTTCTACCCCAGGCTCAGCGGAAATCCTCTCCTATGCACTGTACTCTCGGTGTCTACGTGCAAGTGCTCTGTGGTGCGTCTGTGTGGGTGATAGCTAGGTACCGGCAACTCCATTGGTACGGGCGTCTCCTACTGTTGGCTACTCGTAACGCGGGCCCTGGGCCATGGTCCCCGGATTGGTTACCGCTATGACCCCCCCAGTTGCCTCACGCTACCTGCCGCAAGGGACTCGGCAGCTCTAGCTACTTCACCCCTCGTACCGCTACCTCCTAAGGGCGCCCAGGGCGTACTGTGCGGGAGGCTACGCTCCCCTGACTACCCCCGGTTTGTGCAATCGCACCCTTCCTCCTCCAGCACCTGCACGAAGAGTGCATCTCACTCTCCCTGTTCCGCCTTGGTATAAGCCTGACCTGTCCTGGCATCCATATCTCAGCAGCGCCTCCATATGTAACCCTTGTCCCCCCCCCCTAGACTCAACTGATGTATCTAGGGTACGTGAGGGCAGATTACATGGTTGTGGGTGGTGCATACCTGTTTGGAACAGGAGGGCCTGAGCTTCCCGCGATGTTATGGGGGAGACAGGACCAGGCTTCTGAGGTATTGGCCCCATGTGGTCTTAATGGTGCAGCGCCTCCATCTTCTATAATTCCCAGGGATGTGGGAAGAGACCCTTATAGAAGAACCCCCTTGGTCCCGGGGTGAACACTCCAGAATCACTCGGCACACGGTTGGAAGCAACAGAGTCTTTATTGTACTCACTGTCGGCAGGGCAGTAATAACAGCACGGCAGTACAGATACACGATTTGCCTCCTCCTCCTCTCACACCAGGTCGTTCTCCACAGGATGGTCTGAAGGGTATCTTTCTCCCTGCCTCCACCCGCAGCCAAGGGCGCTACGGGTGGGGCTAGCTCTTCCCTCACCCCCTAAGCAGGGTGAGAGGCATGGATCCACCTCTGAACTACCAGGCCCTACTCCTCAGGAACCTAGCTACTGTTAGGAATGTGAGCACACAGCGCCTCAGGCTGAGCTCACGGCTCTCTCCTTACACTGCTCAGACCCTTCCACTACAACCACGCAAGCCCCCTTCAGCTTCATCACTTACCCCTTGGCATGGTGGGACGCTCCACGAGGTTCTTCCTCCACGCTATGCGCCGCAGCCGTCGGCGCGGAATCGCCGCCCCGCACGCACGTGCGCACCCCACGTTGCTTCCTCTCATGCACACGTCAGACTTACAGTGCACACACAAAAACCCTTGAACTTATCCCCACTCAGGCTCCGCCCCCAAACACCGCACGGTTACAATCTGGCTCTTGCTGAGTGTCACCTGAGCTCTAAGAACAGCATCCAATGCACTGAAGCTCCCTGGGCTCCTCCGGGCACGCCCCCTCTCCTGGTTGGCTGTTCCAGCTTTATATACCCTCTCTGTTCTGTGCTTTCTTGCTCGTCATAGTTTTTGTATGGGTGTTTCACAGTGCTTGTTCTTTGATTCTCTCGGTTTTGACGCAGCTTGGCAGACTACCCCCTTTGGTTCTCGACTTCGGATTGTTCCTGTTTACGTACCTTCTGGCTCCCTTCGACCACGGCACTCATCTTGATCCCTCCATACGTCTCCTACCCCTGATTTCGGCAACGGCAATGACCATTCTTCTGGGAAAACGGTACCGGCAAGTATTCACGCAATACACCCCATCTGGCCTGGCACCATCTAATACCACAACCCGGACACGTCCCTCGCTCTGTCGGTGTGTGTATTCATACCTACCACCTCTGTTCTAGGGACAGGTCTGGTCTGCGGGCTACTCCGGCGTAACATTATGACGAGCCCACAAGACGCAGACCAGGCCGAACTGAGGCACGCAATCTCTACGCTGATACAGCAAAACCAGGCCATTGCCGATCAGATTGTGGCCCTAACACGCCAAATGGCCAAACTTTCGGCTCTGGTACCGGAAGCACCTGTTCCTCTTTCTCCTCCACAGGCTGCAGAACCAGTCAGACCCAGCAGTCAGGACGTGAAGATACCGCCTCCCAAGCCGTACACTGGCAACCCGCAGGAGTGCAGAGGTTTCCTTAACCAGTGCGAGGTTCAATTTGAAATGGCACCCCTTCAGTACGACACCGGCCGGAAGAAGGTAGCCTACGTGTACAACCTACTGACGGGCAGCGTGCTGGCATGGGCCTCGCCAGTCTGGGAGTTGCGCCCGGACCTGACACAAGACGACCTAGCCTTCAAGGGTGAGTTCCGACAAGTCTTCGATTCCCCTGCACGCCGGGAGATGGCGTCTGTTTCCCTCCTCCAGATAACTCAGGGGCGAAGATCGGTGACACAGTATGCGGTGGAATTTCGCACGCTCGCCGCCGAGATGAACTGGGGACAAGAGCCGCTCATCTCTGTCTTCTGGTAAGGTCTCTCGGAGTCCATCAAGGACGAGCTTGCTCGGCAACCCAGGCCAGACCAATTGGAGGTGCTCATCGACTTGGCCGTACGCATTGATCAATGCATCCAGGTACGACGCTCGGAGCGTCAGCATGCCCGGCCACTAACCTTCCAAGCACCCTTCCCAACTCTCCTCTGGTTCCTAGACCGCCTCCTTCGCAGCAGCTGGCACTGGAGCTTCCCGAGCCAATACAATTAGGGGTGCAACAGATCCAGAATCCACTACGACAACACAGCTACGCCGGCGGACTCTGTTTCTACTGTGGATCCCCTGAACATCTGGTCCGTGCATGCCCTTTGCGTCCGGGAAATGGGAACACTCAGTGAGTATGGAGGGGCTCTCACTGGGTGTTATCTCTTCTCGTCCCCTCCCCAAGGAGGCACTGCCTAAGAAACTTACAATTCCTATTTCTCTCGCAGGCGCTGAGTTTCGCACATCTACTGCTGCCTTTATCGACTCCGGTGCTGGAGGAAACTTTGTAGACCTCGATTTCACCAAACAGAACCGGATACCTTTGGTGAAGAAGGCCCAACCTATTGCCTTGGTTGGGATTGATGGTCGTTCGCTGTCTCCAGCCGTTATCTCGCTACAGACCGTACCTCTCCTCCTATCTACCTACTCCCACAGCGAGACCCTGTTCTTGACGCCATCCATGCCCCAGGTATGCCGGTAACCCTCGGCCTACCTTGGTTGCAGAAGAACAACCCTCCAATTGACTGGGTCTCACCTACCCCCATCACCTGGAAACCGAGGTCAGGGAAGTCTCCCAAACTCTTGGCTAACACAATGACTCAGGACTCCAATCTCCCCCTGTGTACCACCCTTTCCGCGAGGTCTTTAACAAGGTCCGCTCAGAACAATTGCCTCCTCATCGGTCTTACGATTGCCCCATTGTTTTGGTCCCAGGATACACCTTGCCCAAGTCCAGGACTTACCCATTGTCGATACCTGAGTCTCAAGCCATGGAAGATTACATAAAGGAGAATCTTGAGAAAGGATTCATACGGCCCTCCAGTTCCCCGGCGGGAGCAGGGTTTTTCTTTGTGAAGAAAAAGGATGGTACTCTGAGGCCATGTATTGATTTCCGGGGCTTGAACCGTATCACCATCAAGAACCGCTATCCTCTCCCCTTGATCACGGAACTCTTCGATAAACTGCGTGGGGCTAAGATATTTTCCAAATTGGATCTCCGTGGGGCTTACAACTTGGTCCACATCAGGCAGGGCGACGAGTGGAAGACAGCCTTCAACACCCGCTGTGGGCATTATGAGTAACTCGTCATGCCTTTTGGTTTATGTAACGCCCCGGCTGTCTATCAGGACTTTATTAATGACGTGTTTCGGGAGGTGCTCAACATCTTTGTTATTGTCTGTTTAGATGACATTTTGATCTTCTCCAAGAATCTCCAGGATCACATTCGTCATACCTCGTACGTCCTCTCACGTCTACTCAAACATCACCTGTACGCCAAACTAGAGAAGTGTACCTTCCATCAACGCTCTACCCAATTTCTGGGCTACATTATTTCGGATGAAGGCTTTTTGATGGATCCAGGTAAACTCCAGGCAGTTACGGAATGGCCCAGACCAGAAACTCTCAAGGCTATCCAGCGCTTTTTAGGATTTGCGAACAACTATCGGAAGTTCATTCGCAATTTCTCCACTCTAGTGGCCCCCATCACGGCGTTGACTAGGAAAGGGGCTGACCCTTCTGCCTGGTCCGCCAAAGCTATCTCCGCCTTCCAGGCCCTTAAAGAGGCATTCGTCACGGCACCGATCCTGCGCCACCCCAACACGGATCTTCCCTTTGTAATAGAAGTTGACGCATCGGACTGCGGTGCAGGGGCTATACTATCACAGAGGTACTCGCCCCAGGATAAACTTCACCCTTGTGCGTATTTCTCCAAGAAATTCTCCTCCGCCAAGAGGAATTACGACGTCGGCAACAGAGAGTTATTGGCCGTTAAAATGGCACTACAAGAGTGGAGACATCTGTTGGAAGGGTCAAGGGAACCATTTTCTATTTTGACGGACCACAAAAATTTACTTTATATCGATGGAGCACGTCGCCTCGGTCCTCGACATGCTCGCTGGGCACTCTTTTTCTCTCGCTTCAACTATCACCTATCCTATATCCCGGGAACGAAGAACATGAAGGCAGATGCGTTGTCCAGACAATACTCCTCGGAAGACAGGCCTGAGGCAACTTTGGAACCTATCCTACCTCCCGAAAGAATTTTGGCTACTTCCACCTTCAAATCGCAAGACAAGATCAAAAGGGACCAGCAACAGATCCCTTCAAACACGGCCATCCCCTCTAACAGGCTCTTCGTCTCGCCCAGATTCATTCCAGAGGTCCTAGATTGGGGACACTCTTCTAAACCCGCAGGTCACCCGGGCTTCAGAAGGACGTTAGACTTAATTCGTCGGAACTTTTGGTGGCCCAGTATGTCTAAAGACATTGCGGAATACACTCGCGCTTGTCCTGTATGCGCCCAGAACAAGACACTTACACAGAGACCTCAGGGACTTCTCCTCCCATTGCCTGTGCCTGCTCGTCCATGGTCCCATATCTCCATGGATTTCATAGTCGACCTCCCTAGGTCTAGGGGCTTCAACACCATTTTAGTTGTCGTAGACAGGTTTTCGAAGATGGCCCACTTCATCCCCCTCAAGGGACTGCCCTCCTCTCCCGCCCTAGCAGACATTTTCTCCAAGCATATCTTTAGGATCCATGGCATTCCGTCTTCCATTGTCTCTAAGAGAGGATCCCAGTTCGTCTCCAAGTTCTGGAGGACCTTCACTAAAAGACTGGGAATTGTCTCTTCCTTCTCCTCTGCATACCACCCCCAGTCCAATGGACAGACAGAGAGAACTAACCAGTCGCTGGAGAAATACCTCAGATGTTTCATCTCCGATTCCCAGGACGATTGGTCCCAACTCCTCCCGTGGGCAGAGTACGCGGTCAATTCGGCCCGAAGTGAATCCACCCGAGAATCTCCATTTTTTGTCAATTATGGGTTTCACCCTCCCTGCCTACCCATTTCCAATCTGGCTTCTGGGGTACCGGCGGTAGACGAACGGATTTCCACTCTCCAAGACATTTGATCCAAGGTACAAAAGTCTCTCCACAAGGCCGCCGATACTGCTAGACTTCAGGCCAATCGCCACCGTCGGCCGGCACCCAACTACAAGCCAGGGGATATAGTATGGCTCTCGTCAAAAAACATCCGCTTGAGAGTCCCTTCCCCTAAACTGGCTCATAGGTTTTTGGGACCCTTTCCCGTCGTGGAGCAGATTAACCCAGTGGCGTTTCGCCTTAAACTACCACCCTCCATGAGGATCCCAGACGTTTTTCATGCCTCGCTATTAAAACCCCACATTGCCAATCGTTTCTTTTCTAAACAGACCAGCAAGCCAGATCCAGTCACGGTACTCAATAACGAGGAATACGAGGTACAAGCCTTACTGGACTCCCGCATCTCCAGGGGGCAGCTTCAGTTTTTGGTCCACATGGAGGGGTTTCGGACCCGAGGAGAGATCTTGGGTTCCGCTCAAAGACATCCATGCGCCCAGCCTCCTGAAGACTTTTAGGAGGAAATTTCCAGACAAGCCGTTCTTGGATCGTCCTGAGGCTGATCCTGAAGAGGGGGGTACTGTTAGGAATGTGAGCACACAGCGCCTCAGGCGGAGCTCACGGCTCTCTCCTTACACTGTTCAGACCCTTCCACTACAACCACGCAAGCCCCCTTCAGCTTCATCACTTACCCCTCGGCATGGTGGGACGCTCCACGAGGTTCTTCCTCCACGCTCTGCGCCACAGCCGTCGGCGCGGAATCGCTGCCCCGCACGCACGTGCGCACCCCACGTTGCTTCCTCTCATGCACACGTCGGACTTACAGTGCACACACAAAAGCCCTTGAACTTATCCCCACTCAGGCTCCGCCCCCAAACACCGCACGGTTACAATCTGCCTCTTGCTGAGTGTCACCTGAGCTCTAAGAACAGCATCCAATGCACTGAAGCTCCCTGGGCTCCTCCATGCACGCCCCCTCTCCTGGTTGGCTGTTCCAGCTTTATATACCATCTCTGTTTTGTGCTTCCTTGCTCGTCATAGTTTTTGTATGGGTGTTTCACAGTGCTTGTTCTTTGATTCTCTCGGTTTTGACGCGGCTTGGCTGACTACCCCCTTTGGCTCTCGACTTCGGATTGTTCCTGTTTACGTACCTTCTGGCTCCCTTCGACCACGGCACTCATCTCGATACCTCCATACGTCTCCTACCCCTGATCTCGGCAACGGCAACGACCATTCTTCTGGGAAAACGGTACCGGCAAGTATTCACGCAATACACCCCATCTGGCCTGGCACCATCTAATACCACAACCCGGACACGTCCCTCGCTCTGTCGGTGTGTGTATTCATACCTGCCACCTCAGTTCTAGGGACAGGTCTGGTCTGCGGGCTACTCCGGCGTAACAGCTACACACTCTCTCTCTCTCTCTACTCCTGAACAGCATACTCTCCGACCTAGAACTGGACTGGACTGACACTTGGAACTCACTGACTCTCAGAGCTGAACTCTCTGAACTGACTCCAATCACCTCCTGGACAACACTGACTGCAGAGCACACAGGAACCGCTACTAAGTTTGGTCAGCCCCGCCCCTCATGACATCAACAAGACCTCCCCTCTGCACAGGCGGCAGCAGAGACAGGCTTGTATTAATCACGCAGGCAGGGCTTTGCAAGGGGGGAAAACCCAGGATTACTACTGAGGCCTGCCTTTAACAGGGCTTACCACAGTAGTAGGAAGATTTAGTATCCCGTGCTGTTTACAGGGGGCTACATATATATTCTGTGTGTGCATATATGTATAGCATGCACTGTGTGCATATGGTGTTTGTTCATGCATACTGTGTGCATCTGATGTATGTATTTGGTCCGTTATCGTGTGTTGTGTGTGTTATGTGTTTCTGATGTGTGTACATATGTATATGTTATGTATATGTTATGTATATCTGGCGTGATTGTTTTTGTGCCTTTGCATGTGTATGGAGCTTACTTATTATATGATGTGTATGTAACCCTGTTTCCCACCTCCTCTGGGAAACTACCCTGGTTACTGCTTCTTGTATTGTGCTGAAGCCTTCCTGTGGCATCAGGAGAAGCTGAGCTGCGCGATGGTATGAGCAATGGGACAGGCTTTAGGGACATACTCACAGTCACACTCATGGTACAGCGCCTCCAGTCATTGCATGGATCCCAAGAATAGGATATCAGCTCCTGTCATTGCAGTCCATCTACCTCCTGCCCAGTAACTGACACCCAGGCAGAGGCAAGGTGCACAAGCATCTTTATTTTCTTTCTCTCCTTCTCCTTCCTTAGCGCAGCATAGTCTTCTGCTGTATTGTATGTCTTTATTTATATAGCACCATACACACAAAAAAAAACCCGCACAGCTTATGCTAACCACAGTGAGGTGCTGACTGGATGGAGACTGATTATATCATATGAGAGAAAAAAGGACCCAGTCTTCCAGCACTCTGTCACAACTATTGTAGAATTGTAAATTTAAAATACTTTATTAATAACCAAGAATAAAAAATAGGGTGTTAAAACGTAATTAAACGGTGTATTATAACAGCACTTGACTGTATCCTTCATAACCCATCCGAGGTTAGGTGAGTAGATATAGTAATAAGATCCCTTATAGATATTCGGGATCAAGGCGCTATATGTTATAGCTTCCTAAAAGATATAGGAGATGGGTCTATTGGAGCTCACTTAGAGGTTGATCTCAGTATTAGTGTATCAGTGCATGTGTTAAGCACTTAAATGATATACCAATAATGTAAGCGTTCTATGGCATAGTAAGCGACAGGTTAGACCATATCTGCCCCTGCTTGAAATAGCGCTGCTCGCTTGATAATCTCGCTAACATTAAAGGTGCTAGGTCTATGGTGGAATCATATTGTGCCCACAAATGAATTAAAGCGCAGGCTAATAAGCAAAAGGTAAGGTATAATTTCATTGGCATTGATCAGGTGTGTAATTTATATACCATGGACACCTATACTGCAGAAAAATAATTGATGCAAACCACCATATGTGCTGCTGATATGTCGTAGGATTTATGGGTGTGCTCTTAATCCACAGAGCTCACCTATATTATCAGTTGAGTATGGCTGCATCAATATTGAGCTTAATGGTGCAATGTGATTACCAGTCATACATTAGCCATTCTGTTAGAATCCACATAAATACACCTAGTGCACATTCATAGTCACTGATCCCAGGGCTGGGTGATGTGGTGCATGAAGGAGGCGGCTAATGTTAAAGCAACCTCCACTATAATTGTGGTGGCTAGAGCTGGTATCAACGCTGCTAACTGCTCAAAAGTTAGTCTGCCAGTATTCGGTGAGTACACTGACAAAATGCCAACAGTGTCAACCAATAGGTAAAGCGGGTGTATGTGGGGTTGCTGATGGGATGAAAAACACTGTAAGATCACCCCACCCCCCTTATTTACCCTTGATGACAGATAGATACCTAATACCAGTTTGTGGGGGGGCCGGTCTACCTGTGAAGAGCATGGTCCCCTATATCAGCGCTGATCTTGGTTATATCAGCGCTGATATGCTCGAGGACCTGCCTGTCTGTGAGTGAGTAGACCTTGTGAGGTAGTAGGATCCCGCGGTACAGTGACACAGCGCGATCCTAGGTAAACATACACGCCAGGGGAAACCGCAAGTCTAACAACGCGGATCAATATCCATCAGCTGTTGTGTTCAAATCAGCCGGTTTCCCGCGTGTGCAGGAGAGAAATTTTTCTCTCCTGCACACGCAGGAAACCGGTTGATTTGAACACAACAGCTGATGGATATTGATCCGCATTGTTAGACTTGCGGTTTCCCCCGGCGTGTATGTTTACCTAGGATCGCGCTGTGTCACTGTACCGCGGGATCCTACTACCTCACAAGGTCTACTCACTCACAGACAGGCAGGTCCTCGAGCATATCAGCGCTGATATAACCAAGATCAGCGCTGATATAGGGGACCATGCGATTCACAGGTAGACCGGCCCCCCCCACAAACTGGTATTAGGTATCTATCTGTCATCAAGGGTAAATAAGGGGGGTGGGGTGATCTTACAGTGTTTTTCATCCCATCAGCAACCCCACATACACCCGCTTTACCTATCGGTTGACACTGTTGGCATTTTGTCAGTGTACTCACCGAATACTGGCAGACTAACTTTTGAGCAGTTAGCAGCGTTGATACCAGCTCTAGCCACCACAATTATAGTGGAGGTTGCTTTAACATTAGCCGCCTCCTTCATGCACCACATCACCCAGCCCTGGGATCAGTGACTATGAATGTGCACTAGGTGTATTTATGTGGATTCTAACAGAATGGCTAATGTATGACTGGTAATCACATTGCACCATTAAGCTCAATATTGATGCAGCCATACTCAACTGATAATATAGGTGAGCTCTGTGGATTTAGAGCACACCCATAAATCCTACGACATATCAGCAGCACATATGGTGGTTTGCATCAATTATTTTTCTGCAGTATAGGTGTCCATGGTATATAAATTACACACCTGATCAATGCCAATGAAATTATACCTTACCTTTTGCTTATTAGCCTGCGCTTTAATTCATTTGTGGGCACAATATGATTCCACCATAGACCTAGCACCTTTAATGTTAGCGAGATTATCAAGCGAGCAGCGCTATTTCAAGCAGGGGCAGATATGGTCTAACCTGTCGCGTACTATGCCATAGAACGCTTACATTATTGGTATATCATTTAAGTGCGTAACACATGCACTGATACACTAATACTGAGATCAACCTCTAAGTGAGCTCCAATAGACCCATCTCCTATATCTTTTAGGAAGCTATAACATATAGCGCCTTGATCCCGAATATCTATAAGGGATCTTATTACTATATCTACCCACCTAACCTCGGATGGGTTATGAAGGATACAGTCAAGTGCTGTTATAATACACCGTTTAATTACGTTTTAACACCCTATTTTTTATTCTTGGTTATTAATAAAGTATTTTAAATTTACAATTCTAGAATTGTTGTGACAGAGTGCTGGAAGACTGGGTCCTTTTTCTCTCATATGATTTATATAGCGCCATTAATGTACATAGCGCTTCACAGTAGTAATACAAGTGGTAATCAAATAAATAACAGATAATATAAATAACAGATCATGGGAATAAGTGCTTCAGACATAAAAGTAACATTAAGGAAGAGGAGCCCCTGCTCCGAGGAGCTTACAGTCTAATTGGTAGGGAGGGAGAACGTACAGAGACAGTACAGGACTTCTGGATGGTGCTTGCCCATTCTCTTGGGGCATTCTGGTCTGGATGGTCTCTAGCCGGCCAGCCTAGAATGGCATGCTTGCCCCGCAATGGGGAAGACTCATAGCCCTCTTACTCCCTTTCAGGATCAGAGCCAGACCTCATCTCCTTCCACACCTACTCCTAGAGCAGGGCAGAACTCTACTCTCCTACGCACAACCTCTCCCGCAGGAGTGTAGTGCTGGACATCCTCTCTCACACCCTATCTCATGGGAGGTTAGAGTAGAACTCTCTTCACCCTCTCCCGCAGGAGGGTAAAGCTCAACTCAATTTAGATCCTCCCCAGAAGAATCGGGTAGGGGCGGGCTCATGGACTGTACCAACCTCCAAGGGGCTGTACACAGGTCATGAGTCACCACCTCCTTTCCTTCATCTTCAAGGAAAGAACAAGAGGGGTCATTAGCCCATAGATTAACCTGTTACTGCCTGGAACTTAACATTCTATGTAACAGACCATTCTATGTGGGGAAAGACAGGTACATGAGAGATACCATGTTACATGTATATATGTGTAGGGTGGTTGTAGTGTGCATCTACAGTATTCTTGGTGCATGTGCTGCTGGGTTCCTGGGGCAGTTGGTTGGGCTTGCCCCTGAGCAAAAATTTGCCAGCCAGCCCCTGCTGCTTATTGATGAACAGCCTGCACATACCCAGCACCCTGCAGAGACCTGAGAGACTGAGTATTGCCAATTTGTATAGTTACAACAAAAGACAGGGGTGCCCAATGCTAGATCAAATTGACAAAACATATATGGTACCCTTTACCATATATGTTTTGTCAATTTGATGTAGCATTGGGCACCCCTGTCTTTTGTTGTATACATTTGCCACGCCCAGTAGCACTCATTTTGGCATAAATATATATTCATGATGTGGTGAGTGTAGGAGTTTGAGCTAGCTGGGAATGTGTGTGTGTGTGTGTGTTAATGTGTATAGTTAATCTGATGTGACCTCCTTTAGAGCCGGGTAAGGAGGTTTATATAAAGGTCCCAGGATCTGGTTCTCTTGTGGTTGGAGGGCATCCATGGACCACTCCTGGGTCACTGTTAACATGGCTTTGGTTTCTTTAATCGTTTGAAACCATGCAGAAAATACAAACAGAATCCTGTGCCTGAGCACACATTTACAATGAGCGATTTTGATGTAAAATGATGTATAGAAACATTGCATTTTCCTGTTTGTTGTGATATATAAAATGTAAGTTACATGAAGTCATCATTTTGTGATTTAATCATATAACCTAAAGTAAAGATATACTGTAATGTTTTCATGTAAAGGACCAATGCACTAATGTTATCTAAGGCTTGCATGAAGACAACATTTCCTCATTCCTTTACCTTTTTGGGGGGAGAGCGCAAATCTATTAATCATAATGACATATATAATGGTTCATTTCCAGATGTTGTGCAAGGTTTACACTGAATGATTGCACTGGCCTGGGTTATAACATGCTTTGTATTATGTTCTCTGATTGTACAGTAATTGTTACATTATTAGATCATACCCTAACTGACAATGAAAAGTCTGCCATAAATTGTGAGTTTAGCAAGGTATATAATTCAAATTAAAAGACAACTAAATATTCCTGTAAGATTTTTTTTTTTAATGTAAATCTCCAGTTACTATGCCGCAGTGTTTTTTTTATGATTGAGAAATGCAGTTGATATTCCACATGTTAAAAGAAAGCTGTTGGTCCCTATGGTATTTTACAAAGTTTGGGAATGCAGAGTTATAATGCTATTTGTCTTGGTTTTAATATTACATCACAAGTATCTCACAATTGAATTCCTAATTTTCTATTGGAGATCTTTTAAAATCTATTCATTTTTTTGGTAGGAAATTAATTGCAATTTAATAACAAACTCAAGAGGAGGAGAGTAATTGGGTGGAGACCCAAAAGACTACATTTCCAAACATTAGGTTTATATATTAGTTTTTATGAAATGTTGAGCTCGCTGCTTCTGATCTGACCACGTTGAGGGGTCTGGTCCCTGTTGCACATGTTGGTTAAGGTAACCTAGGATAACTCCATAATTGGCCTGATTATTCGGTCATGGGGAGCGACTGTGGGGCTGGAGTTCAGTAGCTGTAGCAGGCAGGTACGATGGTTAGTGGACAGGCAGTGGTCAGAAGCAGGCAGGTAGTGATGGTCCAGAAACAGGCCAAGGTCGAGGACACCAGACGAGCAACTTAGTAAGGTCTGCATAGGGTCTGGTAAACAAAGAGAGAGTGAGATAGAAACAATCAGGTCAGGAGGAACAGGAAGGGGAGGTTTATAAAGAACTGCCTGCAGGTAGAGTTAGGTGCCAGTAATAAGGCAATCATCAGAATCTCTGAGGAAAAAGCGGCACAGTCAATTAATAGTCGTTGTGGTGGACAGGCAGAACTCCCGACCATGGAGGCAGTGACCCCCCCCAGGGACACCGCTAACACTGGACATCTTCAGAGGTAGTCGGGAAACGCAAACAGGGAATAAAGGCTAGAATTCACTGGAATAATCTATGGTATCAAAAATGAACAATATTTTATTTATAATTTTCTGTTTTGCATGGGCCCAAGAGGTAAACAGGAAATACTGGGTTCCTAGACAGTACTCTGTGTTTCTATATAACCCCAAGCATCAATAATCTTTACTGCAAACACGCAATAATGAAGTAATTTGTAATCGTTCATTTGCAGAAACAAAATGTTAGCCCTTCATCAGGAGTACAGCAATTTAAATGTTTTTTTTAGAACAACCTTTTTTTAGTGATTTTGGTAGAGAAAATTGATTCTTGGGCATAGATTTACTAAACCTCCACATTGACATTGTTGTTTAGTAATGGTTACAAATGTGTTATTTTTACCATTATATTTACGAAAGGTTTAAGACTTAAATAATGCAACAATAACTCATTTTATCGCGGCGATAAGTGTGAATTAAATGTAACTTCTGAATAGTTTATTTGCATTCAAATGAGTATGCATCACCTACAGTAGTTACATATGCAAGTGCGTTAACTTTAACGACAATATTGCAAATGAGAATGGATATTAAGATTAAACAGCTAATTACCAATTCACATTCTACTCACTAAAGGCCATGGCAAATGGCCCCTATGGACATAATCAATATAAAAATAGCCAAACTAGAACGGATGATAAAAATATATAACATTAGCTGTGGTCAACTTATTAATATAGTAACTCTCTAGAATTCCAAGTGACGAGTCTTAAAGTCTTAAAATGTGCACACATAGATGTCACAGATGTGTTGTGTTTTATTTGTAGGGAGTTTATGTTGTATGGTAACTTCTTTGAGACCTGAAGGCATTCCTTTACAATGCACTGGTAGCCTCAAGCATCAAAGGGGTTCAATATTTTTTCTGCGGCAGGCTTTCGTTAAAAGGTTTATTACATAGCCCTGTGGTAGAAGAATGTAATTTCTCCATCCACTCACAATTGCATAGCTAATGCTGATTAACACCAATTTCTATGAGTTAAAGTGTATTTGCATACTTGGCTTTATGTAATGCTGAGTTGCCACTTTTTTAGTGTATGCAAATGATATTGAACATCGCAACCCAATTCTGAATATATTATTCTTAGTTAATATAACGGAATATAGACACACACACACATATATATATATATATATATATATATATATATATATATATATATATATATATAATATTAATTTGTTATATTGCAAAGTTTTAACTCCGCAAAATCGTCTTTTAGTAAATCCAGGCCTTGGAGTTCTTCTTGACTATTTTCCCTTTGGTCCTGGACATCCTAAGAAGTGTGAACAGATACCGGCATAGTCTATGTTTAATATTAAGTCGGTATATCCAGCATGAGGATCATACTCTGAGGAATGAAGACATTTTTTCTTTACTACAAATGTTCTGATTGGCTTCCATAGCCACGTGTTGGGGGCTTAAAAAAACTAGAGAGCCTGACTCGATCTTCTTAAGCCACATCACTCAAGACCACCAGTGTTGATAGGAATGGCTCTAAGGCCCCTTTGCTTTTAATTAATACGTTGTAAATCCTACACCCACAAACTAATTTAAGGCAAACCAGTGGTGAGAAGCCAGAGGGCTTTATTGGGTGCCTCTGTCACATATACAGTCCCTAAGGGCCAATTGGTCTTCAGTTTCCATGTTTCACCAGTCAAGTAATTATGCAATTCAATTTTTTGCAGTGGAAAAATGTGTCCTTGGAAAAGGAATACATCTAATAAAGTATGACAAGTTGCGTATGTTGCTTAATCTGTTGCAGATCTGTTTTACTACAGTACAGTACTATTGTTTTCTTTTCCACAGTTCATATTGAAAAAAAAAAAAGACTGAAACGTGATTGTGTAGAAAATAGCAAAAAAATGTCCTCCTGATAACTAAAAGCCGGCCCCAGACATGCTCCTGATCCAATTGGTAGGTCACTGTCTCTTACATTTATTTTCCTTTGAATTTTGTCTTCATCGTTGATGAAAGTACAGATGGGTGTTTAGCATTTCAGTTTAAAGTTCAGTAGGTTTGTTGATGAACGACAGAAGTAGATGTCCAAGGGAGGAAGTCAAATTACAGCACAGTAATTAGGATACATGCACAGAACAACTGAAGACATTATCTCCAGCAGATGCACCACAATAAGCACCTTTGTGTATCAGATTGCACATGTTTTATTTCCCCTCATCAAACGCTGGCTAAAAAAAACCACTCTTGCATTTAACCAGCACTTTGCTAGCTACTGTCTCAATGTGTAAAAGGAACTAGCTCCCTCTTTTAAAAGATCTTAACTGTCAAGGTTCAGATACAACATACACTTATTTCATGTTTTTAATTCGTGAGGATGGAGTGCATGAGTTATGAACCGCGGACTACATTATCATCTTCTGATTAATAAAGATGTTGGTATATTTTGTGTAATATGTCGGCTATCATGAACCATTAGTGTAAAAATTATATTCACCGATTTCTGAATATTCTATTTCCCCTTCAGTACAGCAAATTAAAAATAAAAACCCACTTGTGGGCACGTTGGCATTTTCAGACAGGCCTGCAAATGTGCTCACAAATGATACTTTTATTTGCTTTACACTGGACGGTGGAAGGTTTTTGTCACATTTTTTTAGCCACCACAAATTTTTTGAATGTCTCTTCAGTACGGAAAGTTAAAAATAAACTATTTACGTTCCCTGTGTTTTTCCCCAAAAAACATTGGGCCATGTTTACCAACCAGTCTTTCATGATAAGACACCTCCTGCTGCTGGAGGACACCTTACAGCTCTTTATCCTGAATGGGTAGTAAGGTGTCTTCCACCGCCATAAGGTATCTTATTGCAGAGGATGCTTAGTAAATATGGCTCATTATGTATTAACCTTTAATCAAACTCCATGATATATTTTAATTTCTACACAATGTTATACATATATATTTTTAAATAAGTAGCACTTTTAAATCATCTCTCTCTCTCCCCCTTACTACCCCCCCTTCTCCCCCCTCCCTACTTCTCTCCCTTCCCCCCCCCCCTTCTTTCTCTCTCCCCCGATTTTTCTTTGCCCCTTCCTCTCCCGTCTCCCCTTTCTCTCTCCCCTTCTCTCCCTTTCTATCCCTCTCCCTTTCTCACTCTCCCTCCCCCTCTCTCTTTCTCCCCCCTTTCTGTCTTTCACTCCCTTTTACTCTTTTTCTCCACATTTCTCTCTCGCCCCATTTTCTCTCCCCTCATTCTCTCTCTCTCTCCCCCCCCCCCATTCTCTCCCCCCATTTCTTTATCTCTCCCCATGGCTCTCCCAGACCCATTTCTCTCTCCTCCTCTTTCTCACTTTTTCCCTCTCTTCCCCCCCTTCGAAATTCAGGTGTAATACCACCGCGTATCGGAGTTTAGCAAATCTCCCCCTTAGTCTTTTATCTACCAACCTACCCTCCCTCACCACAGCAAACATCCTAATTCTTTCCCTCACTATTTCTGTCCTCACAGGGTGTCATCCCCTCCCCTAAATAATCATTTCACACAGTTGCTAGCCCTTATTACACTCTACTCCTCCTTCTTATGTCCATGAGCCACTATGTTCTCTTCCTCTCCCCCTCTTTCCCTCTCATTTCCCCATTCTCTCTCTGTCCCCCCCACTTCATTTCTCTCTCACCCCCCATTTTTCTATCTCCCTCACCCCATATTTCTCTCTATCTTTCGCACCCCGTATTTCTCTCTTTCTCTGCCCTGCTTTTCCTTCTCTCTCTCATGCCTAAATTCTCTTCTCCCTTTCTCTCACCACTCTTTCTTACCCCATCTTTCCGCCTCTCCTCTAATTTCCTTCTCACCCCTCTCTTCCCCCCCCCTTTCTCTTTGCCTCACCCATTTCCACCCCTTTTCTTTCTCCCTTTTGTTCTCGCTCTCCTTTCTATGGCTCAGGCTCAGTTAAAAGTCCTCCAACCCACCCCCACCCTTACCTGTAAAGCAAGGGGGATGGGGGGTCCTGTCCTGGAGGCAGACACAATATAAGTACATTTATAAAATCACAAAAACCACTAATGTAAGTAAGTAAATGTAGATTTAATCCATACTGCTATCAAAAAGCTATACTTCAATGGAAACTGATCCAGTGATATTTTAAGCAGCAATCCCCTCTACTCAATTTTGTTTACAGAAACTGCTCCGGTGAGTCACCCTGAGCTGAAACTTGCTATTTTTATCTCCAAAGGCCCTCCAGTTCCATAGATAATGACCTTATTATATGCCTCTGTTTCTGGTTCCTTTTGGGAAATAAATATGGCTGCTATTCAAGTCTCACTCCCATGGGCCAATACGAAGCCACAATAACACAAGAGCATGATATGGCAGCTTCCTATTGGACCCACCCAGCAGCTTACTTTCATTTTACTGGCACATAAAAAGGTAAATATTGGGCATTTCCAGAATTAGGAATATAGCAGACCAGCTCCCTGGTTCTGATTCAGTAAAAAAAATAAAAATGGGGAAATTGACGCTTTAATTTGAGAGAATTATTAAAAAAAAAAAACATTTCCCATGTGGATGCTTAAAAATAAGTAGCACGGAGCTCTATAATTTTGCTCTGTAACTCAGAATTCATCAGTGCAACTGTGTAATCTTGTTCATTGATCAGCAAAGCTTTTACAGAACAGCAACACTGCTACTTACTTCCCTACTTCTGTACATTTCTACTTTACAGAGCCCATTTCACTACAGCTGAGCTCGAAATGCTATTATATCTGAGCTGGGTTCCAGTCAAAGAATATGTCAGTCAATAGAATTAAAAAAAAGCAAGTTAACAAGGATGGATAAAGATATAGTGTATACTACATAATAAATACTAACTATTATAAATAAATACATATACTGTACATAGTGGAAAGAATACATTTGATAGCATGCTGAGCCTTTTTATATAGATGTTCTCTTCTACTTCTATTATAAAGTAACATATTTTAAAGACAGTAAGGAGCTGTGGTGCTTTTAGTAGGATCCTGCGAAACTGGTGCCAAGTGCTCTCTAATGAATCAGGAAGGATTGAACAGGGCTTTGTGACCTCAGAACTCTGAGACAGTGAAGATTTTGTGTGAGCGTGAGAGTAAGGCACCAGTGGAGCAAGAAAAGTAGAGAAGTGCAGGGCACCTTGATCAGTACCGTATGACCTTTCCCACTGAAGAATTTTAATGCGCATCAACATGATGATTGCAGACCAGCTAACAGAACTTTTTCTCCCTCCCCCATTCTGTAAAATCATTTCGAAAAGTATTAGAGAAAAGCAAGCATTATGATCCATCATGGCATCATATAACCATTTACAGTATTGAAATGAGTTGCATTGCATTGGACACAGTTGCACAGACTGAGAATAGTTCATCTTTACTTATTTAAACAGCTGACAGGCTTTTTTTTTTAATGTAACAAAATATCCCAGGGTAAACATCAAGGGATTTTATTACACATACTTCCCTGATTTTTGGCATCATTTTTAATATTGCATCCAGTCTGGATTAAAAATCATTTAAAGCAAACCTGGTTGTACTATCGTGTGTGTGTGTGTGTGTGTGTGTGTGTGTGTGTGTGTGTGTGTGTGTGTGTGTGTGTGTGTGTGTGTGTGTGTGTGTGTGTGTGTGTGTGTGTATAACTCTAATCTAATCAGTGAAAGTAAATTACAATTATTTTACCAAAATAGTTTTTTTTTTTTTGTTTTTTTTACAGGTATACAATATATCTAACGAATAGGTATTTACATTCTTGAGTGTTCAAACACAACATCAATTAATATTTTTGTTCAATAAGAGGTATATTATCGCAATGTAATAATATCTACATTGTGCCACTTAAAATTAGCAACTATGACTTTGCTATCTAATTCTGGGAATTTCTTCCTTGCATTTCTTAAACAAATCCATGAGTATGGACTGTTTAACATGTCATTCTAGGGACATATGTTTTCTGCCTCTCAAAACATTTTGCATTTCATACTTTTAACGTTATCATGCTGCGGATTTGCTTCTACAATTTGAGCACAATTTCACAAGATACTGCAGTTGAAATTTCTGTAAAAGTCAATAAAATGGCTTCCATCTTTCTATGAAAACGAAAGTCCCTGTTTCGCTGTACATGACATTTTTCCGCACAGCTGCAATGTTTGTACAACTATCTTGGTGGATTAATGGTGCCATATTTGATTTTCTTAGTTAAAAAAATTAGGCCCAGCACAATTTTACTGTCTTATACAATTTACCCAATGTCTCACAACACTTGTGTTCACCTTGAAATCCACTACCCCCTTTCTTTCATCATGAGACAGAGCTTTGGTCAAGGTTATACAGTTTCCAGGTAGACTCAATTTGCGCCATTATGCTAAGGTTCATTTGGAGTCAAGTAGTCAGGACACTCGCATGTAAAGATGCTATCAAGTTACTGATTTGGACGACTGTAAATACTTTAAAAAGTTCTCCCACAGCGAATGATCTCTTAGGGGAATAGGAAACGAAGCTTGTCCCTTTTGCATTGTACACACAACATCTGACACACATTTCCTGTCCAGTTGGGCTTAGTGTGGTATGCTGCAGTGAGGCACAGTGCATGACCTAGTAATTTGGGAGTAATCACAGTACGTTTATGAAAAAGACAAGACCCTACAGCCAGGGATTAAGTTTGAATACAGTAGAAGCACGTGTTAGCCAAATTGTACTCTGCATTCTTTGAGCCACAATATGTCAACGAATGATAAAAAAGCGTATATTGCCTCTGGAAATTTGGGGTGGTGGGTGAATGAATTAACTTAAGTGTATTCTCCTGGGGATATCACATGAATGGGCACCATATGTCATTGTCAGTCCTGTGTGGTTTAAATAAGATAATATGGCTTGCTGGAAAAAACATCTGGACGTGTATTGTGTCTCAGATATTTCTTATGTTGTTGCTAAGGTTGTTGCCACTATGAAGATGGAGGTAGGATATTTTTGCTGTTTGTGGGATCGACAAAACTACAGTATTTTTTTTTTTTTTGTAACTTATTTTTTATTTGAGTTGTTAGAAAAACATTGGGAAAGGGATTCAGAAAAAGAAAAGAGGGGGGGGGAGGGGAAAGGTACCACAATTTTAACACAGATATAAAAAACAAAAATACGACGCTAGACAACCACATCGCCACACATTACACAGAGTAACCAACTTTCTCCGAGAAAATACAGCCCTCGGTCCACAGTAAATCAAAAATTCACATATTCCCCCTAGAGTTACAGGACTCCCAAACTTTCTGAAATTTTCTAGAGTTATGTCTCACGTAAGCTGTTAGTCTTTCCATAGATTGCACCTCATTTACTCTCGGGATAATCTCTCTCATGGAGGGGGGTTGGAACTTGTTCCAGGCCCCTGCGATTGCACGTCTCGCAGGTCAGAATGTGTAACAATAATTTAGATATAAATTGGTATAAATTATCTAGCGGCTTACCCAGCTTACCCATTTTAAGTGGGTCTAGGGGGATTCTTATCCCAATAGTTTCTTGTAGCAAATTCTGCACTATTCTCCCAAATCTCTGTATTTTGGGGCAAAACCACCCCAACACCACCGCAACCTCTCCAGCAAAGATTCGTGGTCCCTGGATAAATCTGCATCAACATCTGAGGCGTTCAGATACCATCTGAACATAATTTTATAGATATTCTCTTTAGATATTGTGCAAAATGATGTATCTGTTTCATTGACCCAAATATCTTGCCAATCTTCCCAAGAAATCTCTGCCTGAAAATCATGGGCCTATTGATCCATATAACGGTGTGTGCAGGGAGCGTTAAATTCCCGAGAAATAAAAACTTGGTATAATGTTGAGATAAGACTCTACTGATAGTTTCTTTTTCTACATAACTCTTCGAATACAGAACACTCTGGGAAAGACCCATCCGGAGACAGCTGCCTAAAAATCTGAACACCTCAACACCCGTGAAAGAGTATTTCTGACAACAATTGTTGAAATTGATATTCGATAGAATATCCCCCACAACTATAACATTTTTAGCCTTCTATAAATCAAAAGTACCAGTAAACCAACCCAGACCAAAGTCAGGGTTGTCAAAAATAGGGGTACATCTCGAGGGAGCTAAAAATAGTTGATAATAAATTTTGACCCTATGCCAAATTTTAAGACAATTTTATTACCGCCGAATCAAAAAAGTCTAATCTAGAACATTTTGTTGGCTTATTATTCCACAGAAGGGCCGGGAGAGCTGCGGAAAAATTAAATATGTTTTCTAAATCTACCCACCTATATTGATTTTCCTGAGAGTGCCAAAAAATTATCTGTTTCAAATGGGAAGCTAAATAATATTTCCTAATTTCAGGGACCTCCAGACACCCTCTTTCTCTGGGTGTGACCATAACTGATCTCGCCACTCTTGGTCTTTTGTTACCCATATAAACTGCATGATTTTATTTTGTAAATCCCTTATATATTTTATATGGATAGCAACCGGTAGTGTCTGAAAACAGTAAAGCAGTTTCGGGAGGACAATCATCTTGACTGATATAATACGGCCCATCCAGGAGATTTGGTGACCATTCCATAATAAAAGATCCCATTTAATTCTTGTTAAAAGCTCTGGGTAATTATATTTATAAAGAGTGATAGTTTTTTTGTGAGAAAGATTCCTAAATATTTCAATCTTGCATTATTCCAGTGATAATTGAAATTTAATTTGATTATTTTTACCTCAGTATCTGATAAAGTTAAATTTAGTGCCTCTGACTTGGCCGAATTAATTTTATAGCCTGAAAACTAACCAAACCTAGAAAGCTCTTCTTGTAAAGTGGGAAGAGAAGTCAGGGGATTAGAGATTGTTAAAATAATATCGTCGGCAAACAAAGATTTCAGAAATTAATTTGTTGATCATTTGTTGATCATTCAGAGCGTATATATTAACTAAGGTTAGTCTAACGACTGACAGAAGACCCCTCACCATTATGAATCTGCCCTCCTTATCCCTTTTAATTTCTTCCATTTTAAATGGGACGTCATGTTTGAACAAAATTGCTACTCATCTTTTCCTCTTGGAGAAAGAAAAAATAATAATAAAATAACAGGTAAGTATCCCGAAAAGGGTTAGGAGGGTCCTGGTTGTTAAAATGAGTTTCCTGAGTAAATAAAATATCTGCTTGCATCTTCTGAAATTCTCTCAGAGCTGGTCTCCTTTTATTATTCGAGTTTAGTCCCTTTACATTTAAAGAGACTACTTTTATGGGTAGTTGATTAGTCATAGGTTACAAGTTAAGGCTCGCTCTCTACTTGTCATAAAATGTGGAATGGAGTGTGGGTGTGAAGGTGTCGTTACCTGAACTTGAAGACTTACTAAGGTCCACTTTAAAGGATGGGAGGTGCATCCTCGTGAGGATCTGTGGTGGTACTAGGGGGGAACAACTTGGGGGGGAAAGAGAAGTTAGAAGAGACAGAGCAGAAACACAACAACAACATAAAAGGTTTTGGGATTGACAGTAGGTCCATTCCTTCTAACTAATGGTCCTACAGTGGCCCAAGATAAAGGGCTAGAAACCACTGATTAGGTGTGGGGGGGCACAAGCCTCGAGGACTCCGGGAACCCCGAACTCCACAGACAGGCTCCTTTATATTCGTACCTCCAAACTTCTTATAATCTAAGTTCCTAACCCTTTTATATAAAGACTAATATTAGCCTGTAGTACTAAAAGAAAAAACAAAACAAAAAAACAACCTAAACCTCCCAGATTAGATTGTTTCAAATTTCATGGGGAATATACATCTTATTGTTATAATTATAATAATGGGGATGCTTGTTAGGACAATATAAAAATTCGTAAAATCAATAGAGTCAATAAACCCAAAAGAATTAAACAAGATAGCATTGAAACTATTGGAAAGTCTCCTTTCTCTTTAGTTCCATTGTTCTCCTCCTAGGTCGGACAGGACTACAGTGAGCCAGATAAACTATCAAAAACAGAAAGGGAAAAAGTTCGCAGCAGGCCATAAATTCTGGACCGCCGACCTCTTTCTTCATCTGATTGTATTTCAACCGTGGGGAAGGACCCTTTGCACCTTCAGGACAGGTGGGTGGACTCGGAAACACCCAAACGGTTGTTTATTCGTTCTTGATGTGGGACTTCCGCCGATCCCTCAGACCTCGGGGAACGCTGCGATTTCATGGACGGCTGCTCATGTAGACCAAGGGCTCTTAAAAAATTCTACGCCTCTTCCAGGTATCTTAACGAAACTTGCCTCCTGTCTTTATCAACCACAAGTCGGAATGGGAATGCCCATATATAGCGGATCTCGTTGTCTCAGAGAACCGCTGTGACTGGGTTGAGGCTTCTTCGTGTTGTGATTGTAGATCTGGAGAGATCTTGGAAAATCTGAATCCTAGAATTCTCAAAGTCCACAAATTCTTGATTCCTGTAGCCTCTTAAAATGTTCTCCTTATTAGTGTAATAATGTCATTTTACTATTACGTCACTGGATTTCCGGGGTTCCGTGAACCTTTGGCCCAGGGCTCGATGTGCTCTATCCATGCGCAGATCGCTTGTTAGGAGAGATAGAACTATTTGCGCAAATAAAATTATTAAATAAGGTTGCAAGTTATCTGAATCAATTTCTTCTGGGATATTTCTTACCCTGAGTTGCTGTCATCTTTCCTGATTTTCCAAGTCATCAACGTTATCTTTCAGGTTCCTAATTTCATTGTTGAGCCTGAATAACTCGTCTTCCATTGAACCCTGGCTCTACAGGGATTCTTCGAGTTTATTCTCCAGCTGCGTTGTCCGTTCTGCCAGGGTAGAGAGACCTGACCTGAATTTTGCCACAGCTTTGTCCAGAGCCACTTGGAAGACACCCTGCATCTCTTTAAACAGTTCTTTAAGGGCTTTTGGAGTAATTTGGGTGTTCTCCTCTGTATCTTGTTCCTTGTCCAGCTGATTAAAGTTTCCTCCGTGTTGAAGCTGCTGGGACTGCTGTTGTGCCTGAGGGTGCGCATGCATGCGTGGGCGCCATTTAGAATTTTGGCTGCTGGGGATCCCATTTTTGTAAACCAAAGGGACACCAGGGGAGGCTGCGGCTTCCTAGCCTTCTTGGGAAGCGTCGTTGATAGTTCCGCTGACGGGGTAAGGTATCTTAAATAATTCTTGGGCGTTTTGGAGTGCTAAAACGGCTGCGATTGAAGCAGAGTCCACAAAGCTCCTCTTCTCCTAGACGCTGCATGTGCGCCCCCCGACTAAACTATTTCTATTAAAACAGGGAAGGCAATAAAACATGATTGCAATGTTAAAAAATTTTTTCTGGATGTCCTACTTTAACCTATTTTACTTATGTCGTTTAACATCTTATTCACATTAAGAGGAGATATCTTAGTGCATCTGAGTTAAAGTAAAAGTTCTGGTCTACAACATTAAGAGCTAGATCAAAGACAGGATTACTCGACTTTGATTCTACCACACAAACATTTGATGTGTTTTTATTTCATATCTAGATGTTGTGATTCCTTTGATAAACGCACAGAATGTGCAATGTTGGAAAATGATCAGGTCAAATGAGCTAGCAGAATAATATGCCATTATTTCCAGTGGGAAATGTGGCTGCCAAATAAGGGAGCTAGTACCAGCAATGGGTTGATCTTATTCATGTGTTACCATGAAATGTAGATCAGGAAAGAAATCACATGAAGTGTCAGAGAAAGTAGGGTATGTCTTTAGTTATAGAAACACACAGTACATACCAAATGTGAGGGATAAAATCAGCAAGGGTACCACACCACAGATACTGCAGCTACAGACTGAGGCCCAGAGCCAACTCTGTCACTATGCAGTATCTTCTTGTGTCTAAAAATAGAATGTAAGCTCTTTGGATTAAAAGCTATGTTGCATTGTACTATGTATATTTACAGTGTACAAAGCAGCCTTATATTAAAATACTATAAATGACTGCTCGGATTACATCACTGATGACTAGATTACACTTAGGGAGGAAGAATATTGGAATTGAATGAGGGGATGGAATTTAAAACAATGATTGATAATGGTTCCAATTTTCAACCTTTTCACATCATATGTTTACATTTACATCTTCATCTGCTTGTATTTATAGAATGAATGGGAGCTTCACTGATGATGAAGGGGGTTCAGTTGTATT